>NC_056743.1:687617373-687727373 GCF_019279795.1 Protopterus annectens
TGGAAGAGCTCTCCGATCTTGAGGCCCAGGCAGGTATGACCCTAGCCCTGAGTAGCATCCTGCCATTGCCCAGAATGATACTGCAGTACAAGGACAAAATGATTGACTTCAAGAATTGGCTAAGCTTCTGGTGTCATTCTAAGGGGATCCAGTATCCGTCTGCTTGGGATGACATGATCGACAGACCACAATGCTTTGCCAGAGATGGCCTGCACTTGTCGCCCCTGGGATTCCGGATTCTGGATACTGGCTAAGGCTCTTGCCACCCCTATAGTGCCTTTTTTTAGGCAAGGTTCAAATGACAAATTCACCACCATAAGAGGAACAGGCAAGCAAAAACTGAGGGTAATGCTACTCAATGCTAGAAGTCTAAACCTCAAAATGCACTCACTCGAGGCACTCCTTAAAATGGAGAACATCGTCATCTGTGCAGTGACACAGACCTGGTTTAAGGCTCCAGAGAGCACCCCTGCATTACCAGGTTATACTTCATACCACACCCTTCGGCCACCTAACTTGGACCGAAGCACTAAAGGTGGAGGCGTGTCCATATTCATTAAAGGATATCCACACCTCCAGGCTAGTTGCTCAGCATAATGCATCGAGATTATCCAACTGCAACTAACTCTGGGTAAGACCGCAATCCAAATTGTAGCTTGCTACAGATCCCCCACCATGCCCCAGGATTCCCACTCCTCATTTCTTGATACATTAGAAAATATTAGGGTACAAACTAACACGCCAATAATGGGCGATTTCAACTACCCCACCATAAACTGGGAAAACTACTCATGTGCCAACTCTTGTGCTCAACGTTTTTTGAAAATTCATAAATTCCAACGCCTTGGATCAACTTATCCACACCCCCACCAGGGGCAGCAATATCCTAGACCTGGTCATTACCAACATGGGCAACCGGTGTTCCACACCAGAGGTCAATTCCTCGTTGGTCAGATCTGACCACAACCAAATCACCATAGACATCCACATCCCATCCCCACCCCCCATTAGGGAAACCACCGTAAAAAATTTCTCCAAAGCTAACTTCACACTTAAGACAGAAGTGGCAAACTTCACGACACACATGCTGACGGACAATAGAAGTACGACTGCTGAATTGCACTTTTTAAGCACTTACAAGTGCATGGATCATGCAATCCCTAACAGAACCAAGAAGCTATCCTCCAAAAAAAGGAAGCCAATCTGGTGGTCCCCTGCTATAAACAAACTCTACACCAGAAGAAAGAAACTGATGCAAAAAAGAGTAAAATCCCATGATTGGAGGAACTCTGTGGTCAACCTCAGTAAAAAGCGGAGATCCCTCATAAAATCCTCCAAAGCTAGTTATGAAAACAAAAATCGCCACTGATTATAAAGACAACCACAAAGCATTCTATAGCTGTGTCAAGAATCTCAATGGCAACACTCAGATCTGCTCTGAGTTACAGCACAATGGCACTAAATATACAGAACCAACTGATCTTGCCAACATCCTGGCAGATAGGCTCAGTGCAAACTTTACCCCTCTCTCATCCCCTAAAGGGCCCATCTCTATACCGGAAGAATGCAAAGTTCCTGTAATCACGGCTGCACAGGTAAAAAACACACTGTCCAAAGCCATGAACACAGCATCCATGGGACCTGACAACCCACTGAATGGCGCACAGCAACGGTTATCCCACTCCACAAAGGGGGAGCCACCATGAACCCCGGGAACTACCGCCCCATTAGCCTGACAAGCCTGGTCTGCAAGGCAATGGAACATATCATCATGGAACTTATAAACAATGAGATTGGTAATCTCCAAACTCTGGACCTTACCCAGTTTGGGTTTGTAAAAAGCAGATCATGACTCCTAAACCTGATCAGACTTCTTTGAAGTGGTCACCAAAGACGTAGATGAGGGTAAGGTGGTTCACACAGCCTATCTAGATCTTGCCAAGGATTTTGACACCATCCCCACTCTGGAATTATAGATAAACTCACTAAGCTAGGTATAAATCCCCATGTCACAAAATGAGTTGCTAACTGGCTCACTGACAGAACCCACACTGTGAAAGTAGCAGACTCTAAATCCAACTTCAGACCAGTGACAAGTGGAGTACCACAGGGTTCAGTCCTAGGTCCTCTCCTGTTTGTTATCTACTTCTCTGAAGTACAGGCTAACACAAAAGGTCTTTGGCTAACAAAGTTTGCAGATGACCGCAAACTAGGAGCCATAATCAAATCTTCTAACGATGTGGACATCCTACAAAAGGGCTTCACTGAGCATGCAGCAACTTTGGAGGCAGGGGAGCAGTTCAACCTGGGGATGTACGTGTGGTTCACCAAGCCACCAGTGGAAGGTGGCATGCTCAGGGGTGTGCACTTGCATAGGGGAATGTATTGTGGTGACAGTCTTGATGCAAGTTACTTGTCCCTCCACACAATAGGGGAAGCTCCCAGACACCATGGCCAAATTTCTGCCAGTACTATAAATACCACCTTGGGTGTCCCTGAAAATGTGCCACTAGCCTACTGTGACAAACCCAGTTAAAATACAAATAAATAAATAAGTGACTGCATAAACTCTGCTGTACCTGACTGGATCAAAACCAGGTCCTCCTGTAAAAACAAGCCACCACGGTGGACTTCAAGTATAAAAACAGATTATATACCAACAGGAAGAAAATGTTGCCCAAAAGCAAGAGGGATATCACTCTGCAGAGGAAGGGTTTCCTCCTAAGCCTAAGCAAGAAAATCAGAAATCTTGTAAAGACTTCTAAAGCAAGTTATGTAATTAAAACTGCATCCCTAGCCAAGGATAATCATAGGGCATTCCCAAGTCTAAAAGGGAATGCCCAGCTATGTGCCGAACTGGTTGTAGATGGGATCACTCATACTATATCAGAAGATATTGCCAACCTGCTATCTGACAGATTCAGTGCAAACTTCACCCACCATTCCCACCTACCACATCCCAAAGCATACCTGAAACCAGCCCCCTGCCTAGCATCACTAGAGCACAGGTAATCTTTGCACTTAGCAAAGCCAAAAACATGGTCTCAATGGGACCAGATAATATTCCAGGTTGTTTACTAAACAGTCTAAAACAAGACCTAGCGGACCCACTTGGTGTTCTTTTTAATCACAGCTTAAACACTGTCTATGTTCATGCAGAATGGAGAACAGCAACAGTAATCTCCCTGCACAAAGGTGGGCCATCAACCGACCCTGGCAACTACAGACCTATAAGTCTAGCCAGTCTCATCTGCAAGGCCATGGAAATAATTATCAAGGACCTTAACAAGGACACAGGCAACCACCAAACCCTGAACCCAACCCAGGTTGACTTTAAGGGTAGATTATGTTTATTAAGCCTGACAGACTTCTTTCAGAATGTCACCAAAGCAAAGGATGAAGGTAAGATAGTGCACACAGCCTATCTCGACCTTGCCAAGGCTTTCAACAAAATCCTCCACTCAGGCATCATTGAGAAAATTTCCCAGCTGGGGATTAACCCTTCAGTTACTAGATGTGTAGCCAATTGGCAAACCGACAGAACACACTTGGTCAAAATTGGTGACTCCACCTCAACCAGTAGACCTGTCATCAGTTGAGTACCACAGTGGTCTGTGCTGGGCCCTTTACTGTTTGGCATTTCTCAGAAGTCCAGGCCAAAGTAGATGGCCTCTGGCTCACCAAGTTTGCTGATGATGGCAAACTGGGAGCAAATCACTGAGTCCCCTAACAATGTCAATATATTATAAACAGGGCTAACACAAATGAATAATTGGTGCCAAAGCCACGGTCTAAAACTAAACGCAAAAAAAATGCATTATTATTCCCTTTGGGAAAATGGAATTCCCTACAAATTACAATAATGACAGCACCCCTACAATAATGACAGCACCCCCCCCCCCCCAAGTTCCAACCCAGTGGTTGTAGACTTGGGAACATAGGCTGACAGCAATCTGAACTTTAACCACCAAGTTTCCACAGTGGTAAGGAAAGTCTTCTACACAGCGCATAGAATCCAGGTCAAGTGATGTTATAAACTCCACTGTACTCGGCCCCCATCACCAGACACCTGCAGCAGCTGCAGAGACCCCATAGGTTTCTCACAAAGAAAATACAGGGACTCCAAGCCATGACCTACATGGACAGGCTGAAAGCGTTGTCACTTTACTGTGCATCTTACAGGCTGCCGAGAGGTGACTTGTGCCTGGCCTAAAGGCCAGTCTCCAGCCCTATTGTAATGGAAATACTGCACATCCACATGTCAAATGGGGCAAGAGCCACTCACCCTAGGCATCTTAACCTAGCCTGTGACATTAACAGAACATGCTGGAGAGACAGGTGTCAACCAGAGACTGCTGCTTCTCTGGAATAGACTTCCCATTCATGTAAAACAGAGTTCGTCATTGACCCTATTCAAACACTAACCTAGATAATTGGATGGGAGACTGCAAATTCCCTTACGAGTCCTCATGGACAGGGGTAACCGATGTTGATCACAGACCCACTCTGTTCATAAATTAATTCTGTAAACTATCTGAAAAGAACAAATGGGGATACTTGGGATTAATGTGGGTAGGCTTGTAAAGGCTCTAGGGCAATTAGCCTAGTAATCTCCTATGAACCTATAACACACACACACACACACACACACACACACACACACACACACACACACACACACACACACACACACACACACCTATAGATACATGTATGTACATCTATATTGCTATGCAGATATATATTTTAGAAACCAGATGGCTTAGTGGTGAAGGTCTTCACCTTCCATGCACAAGGTTCGATCCTGACCACCGACCAATGCCTGTTTGGAGTTTGCATATTCTCCCTGCATCTCCATGGGGTTTCTCCCATGTCTGAAAAAACAGGCCAAGTGTTTCCATCTCAAACTCACCAATGAATGGAGTTGTGGGCAGCAGCACAGACTCTTCTTGGTGACCTATAGGGGAAGAGTTGTACAGACCCAATCGCTTTGGGCATCTACTGTGGTGCACAGTATCCTCAAGACAGGAGAACATGGATCACAGACTGCATGCAGTGGCAGGGTTGACCACCTGAGTGTGTAAAATATGGCTGTAGATGATTCGGTCATGTTGTCTAATGTCACCAAAAATGGGCATGGGTAGTTGCTGGTGATAAGTTGGTTGAGGACCAGGCCTACTCTGATCCATGCCAGGGATCCTTGCTAACAGCAGGAGGGGTATATGTGGCCCTATTGGCCAGTGTGTGCCCACCATAAAGCCCAGCAGGCCTGGGTCAATAAGTTGGCTGGGCGGTGTCTACTTGCCCAGCCTGGGTTACCTGGGATAGCTCTGTTGAGCGAAAGCTGGACGTAAAACCAACCAACCTGCCATAAAACCAACCAACCTGCCAAACACGAACTGAGAATTGCTACGTTTAATGTAGGTACACTGACAGGACGCAACTTGGAAGTGGATGTCATGATGACACAGAGGAGGCTGGACATCCTATGTATCCAAGAGACGAGATGGAAGGGCAGTGCAGGAAAGCCACTTGGCTTGGGATCCAGAGTCTACTACTCAGGTGGAGGGCAGGCTAGAAATGATGTAGGAATTATGGTGAGAGAGAGGCTACAGAAGGCAGTAAGGGACATCATCAGAATTAATGACAAACTCATGGGAGTCAGACTCCTGTGTAATGATACGGCAGTATTCATAATCTCAGCCTATGCCCCACAGCAGGGTTGTGATAGTGAGGAAAAGAGTGCATTCAGACAGCAGTTGCAGGACATACTAGACAAAGCATGAGAACATGAATTAGTGTTGATAATGGGTGACTTGAATGCACATATCGGGACAGACAGAACAGGATATGAAGACTGCCTGGGTCCACGTGGGTGGGGCAACAGGAATAAAGAAGGAGAAGCCATTCTAGACTTCTGTCTGGCATATGGCTTGACAGTAGCCAACACATGGTTTAGAAAGAGAGAGAGTCACAAGATCAGATACAAGAGTAGTCAACATGCAACTCAGGTAGACTTCCTCCTAGTAAGGAAAAGACACTGGGATACAATCCATGATTGCAAAGTCATCCCCAGTGAAACAATCAGCCCATAGCATAAGCCACTAGTTGCCACAATCAGCTGCAAGTGGTCAGAGAAGGCTCTAAGGTCAGAGACCAGGCTGAAGACCTGGAAGCTGACTGGAGAGAAAGTACAACAGTTCAAGGAATTATTCAGGGCTCTAACACCCCAAGAAGAGGAGTAAATAGGTGGAGTTGAAGAAGAATGGCAGTGCCACTTACCACTGTGTACACCTACCATAAATGTAGATGTTAGAGTGCATTTACTGTTGCAGTCATCACATTTGGGTTATCCCTGCCAGGGTAGCCCTCGGCCAGCCCAAATACCAGAGACGTAGTATTTCTGCGTTGGTTGCTGTCGCTCGAGGACTGACGTCAGGTCATCAGTGGTATAAAGTAAGGCAGCCGACACCATTACATCAGTTTTTCTTGCCCTAACCTGTCAGGAGCCACTGAAGTACGAGGCCAGGTTCTGGTGGAAGAACCCCACCAGTGGGGAATGAATACCAATATGTCCCTTGTAAGGAAAGGAAAACAACAAGGAAAAATGGTAACACAAGGAGAAAGAGAAAAAAGGGGGATGGAGGGAAACCAGGACTGCAACAGTGAATACACTTGAACATCTACATTTATGTTAAGTATACACAACTGTACTATGTCCGTGTTTCACTGTTGCAGTCATCACATTTGGATAGAGTCCCAAAGCTAAAGAAATGGGTGGAGGTAGTCAAGGAAGCTAGGGGCTGGCTAGTATGCCCTGCAAGACTGCAGATGCAAACCCTACCCTGGATTTGGAGAAGAGAGGCAGGTGGTAATGCTTTGTGAAAGTGTGAACAGATGGCCACATGACAGCCTCCAGGATGTCCCTGGTGGGGACTCCTCTGAGGAAATATGCAGAACTGGAGACTGCTCTGGTGGAGTGTGTCCTGACTCCCTTAGGGGGAGGCTTACCATGCTGCTTGTAGCAGAAATGGATGCAGTGTGCTATCCATTTGAAAATGGTTTGCTTGGAGATGGCTTTACCTTCTGCCTCTGTAGCAAAGCTAACCAGCAATTGATCAGACTTTTGAAGAATTTAGTCTTGTCCAGATAGAATCTGAGCTGTCTGAGCTGTCTGTGCACATCTAGAGAGTGAAGAATTCTTTCCCCCTTGTTCTAGGGATTAGGAAAGAAGGTGGGCAAATTAATGGATCGGTTGAGAGCCACACTGGACACCACCTTGGGCATGAAGGATGGGTTAGTTCTAAGGGATACCTGGTCTGCATGGAAGACAGGGTTCCACAGCCATGAGTGCCTGCAGCTCAGAGACTCTTCTGAAGTGATGGCCAGAAGGAAGGCCGTCTTCTAGGAGAGAAACTTTAGCTCTGCAGAAGAAGCTGGTTCGAAATGAGGCAAGTGAGCTTTTCCAAGACAAAGTTAAGGTCCCAAGCCGGTGTTGGTGCCCTTCTGGGGGGCCTCAAGTTGCTAGCCCATCTGAGGAACTGTTTGATCAAAGGGTGTGAGAAAAGGGGCTGCTCAGTGGGAAAATAAGCAGAAATAGCACAGGCATGAATTTTTACAGAGAAGAAAGAGAGAGAGAGATCACTGTGTAGCAGGTCAGCTAAGTAATCCAGGATGAGAGGGATGGAGGGCTGTGCCATATTGGCCCCCTTAGCCTGGGTCCAGGTGCAGAACCTTTTCCATTTATCTGCATAAGACTTTCTGGTGCTAGGGCGTCTGGCCTCACGGATAACATACAGAACCGGTTTACTGAGAATATCAGACTGGTTTGGGGTTGGGGGATAAGCCAAGCTGCCAAATTGAGTGTCTGCAATTGGGGGTGCATGAATTCCCCTTCCCTCTGGGTTAGGAGATTTGGAATCAGAGGAAGATGCCATGGAGGCAGCGGGGGGACAGGTTGCGCAGCAAGGGGTACCAGTGCTGTCTGGGCCAGTCTGAAGCTATAAGAATGGTCCTTGGTTTTTCCTCCCTTATTTTGAGCAGTACCCTGGGGATGAGAGGAAGGGGAGGAAAGGCACAGACCGAGAGGTTGACCCAGGGGAAGGACAGGGCATCCACTTTCCAAGCCATGTAGTGATGCTCCCTGGAAGAATTTGCTGAGCTGATGGTTGGTGTGGGAGGCAAAGAAGTCGACCTTCAGGGTTCCCCATTTCTGAGTTATTAGGGTGAAGGTACTTCTGTTGAGCTGCCACTTGTATGGGTCCAGAAGGTTTTTGCTTAATTGGTCTGCCAGGGAGTTGGGAGAGCCTGGTAGGTATTGTGCTAACAGGTGTAGTTGCATGGAAGAGGCTGTGAGCCAAAGGGTCATGGCCGGCCTGCATAGAGGGTAGGAGTGAGTCCCTCCCTGCTTGTGTGGTGTTGTCTGTTTTGATCAGGAGAACCCCTGGAGAGAGAAGGAGTTTGAAAGCTATTAAGGCGTGCTGCACAGCCATCATCTCTTTTTGACTGATGTGCAGGGGGATTTGCTGTGGGCTGCATTGGCCCTGTATGCACCTGCCATCCAGGTGTGCACCCCCAAGCTTAGTGTGATGGAGTCTGTGGTGAGGGTCTGGGCAGTGGGGTGTGGGGAAAAGGGCAGTCCCTTGTTGTGGGAGCATGATGTTTCTCACCAAAGAAATTCCTTTCTAAGGCAAGGAATTATAGGTAGAAGAGTTTCCAGGTCTTGAGGGTGTTGAAACCAAAGGCGCTTTAGGTACCAGTGAAGTTTCCTCATATGCAGTCTGGCATATGGAAGGAGGAGTATGCAAGATGCCATGAATCCCAGAGCTTGCAGGACTTTCCTTGCAGAAAGCTGGGGCCTGGTGGCCAGTTGACAGAAGTAGGCTAACAGGAAAATGTGTTTCTCTGGTGTAAGGTATGCCATCTGGGATGCTATCTCCAGACTTGCTCCCAGGAATATAATCCTTTGGGTGGGTACCTGTTTGGATTTCTTTTCGTTGATTGTGTACCCTAGGGAGGTTAGTAGATTCTTTACAAAGGCCAGGTGCTTGAGCAGCTTTTCCTGGCTGTCTGCCTGAATAAGGCAGTCATCTAAGTAGGGGTAAATTTGAATATTTCTTTGTACGCAAAAGGCAATGGCTGGAGCCAGGCATTTTGTGGAAACTCTGGGAGTGGTAGATAAGCCAAAGGGAAGTGCAGAGAACTGAAAGTGTTGAGATCCTTCCCTGAAACAGAGATATTGCCTACATGATTCCCTGATAGGAATGTGGAGGTAGGCCTCTTTTAGATCTAGGGTGACTAGCCAAGTGTCCTTGGAGAGCATGGGTAGCAGCTGCTGGAGGGTGAGCATTTTGAATTTTGGGATCACCAGGAAGGTGTTTAGAATGGATAGATAGAGGATGGGGTGCCAGGTGCCCTCTTTTCTGGGCACCAGGAAAAAGTCTGGAGTAGAAGCCTTGGCCTATCTGTTCTGCAGGAACTTGCTCTACTGCCCTCAAATAAGAGAGCAGGGAATGGATTTGCTTTTAAGCCTCTGCCCACTGATTTGGTGGTAGATCTGGGAATCGTTGTGGAGTTGGAAGGGTGTGGAAGGAGAATTTGCATCCCTGAGACACAATGTTCAGAACACATTGTTCCTTGGTAATAGTGGCCCAGGTGCTTCAAGTGAAAAGAGAGTTTTCCTCCTAGGGGCAAGTGAAGGTGGGCAGAGGGGAGGTCGGGAGGAGGTGAGTCATTGTGAGTTCATACCATAAGGTGGTGGCTTAGAACTCCCTGATTTTGAAGTGGAGGTAGTCCACTGCTTAGATCTCTGCATTCCCTGAGGCTGACGTCTGGGGGGGGGGTCTGCATCCATGAGGCCTAGGCTGGGCCCATTTACTCAGGAGCAGGAAAGGACCAGTACATGGAGGGACAATGCCTGCTGAACCTAGGGGGCTGGACCTGTAAGAAATCTTTAACTGTTTGCATAGATTTTGCTTTTTCTTCCATCTTTTTTTAAGACCTCTTCTGCTTAGTGTCAAATAAGTTATCTTTGTGCAAGGGGGCATCCAACAATTTAGATTTGACATGGTCTGGCAGGGGTTGTTCCTTAAGCCATGCATGCCTTCTAATGACAGATCCAGTGACTGCTGCCCTGCTAGAAGCTTCTAGGGCATCAATACCACAGTGCAAAGCATGTTTAGTTACTTGACTTGCAGAATGCATTAAGTCTTGTAAATCTTTAGGATTCTACCCAAGCAGGAAAGGAAGACATTTTTTGTTTAAGAAGTTCCAAGGTATGTTGCTGATATTTAAGCATATGGAACTGACAATTTAGTGTCCTGATAGCAAGGGTAGCCAAGGCGGATACTTTTTTACCCCATCTGTCCAATGCACAGGAATCCCTGTCTGAAGGCGTGGGATTCTTACAGAGGTTGCTTTAATCCCTTTAGGTCCTTGAGAAATTACCTCAGGGTCAGCTGTAGGATTTTTAAAAAAAGATATTTGTGTGAGTCAGGGACTCTGTAGTACCTGTCTGGTTTTCTGGGAGCTGGAGGTAGGACATCAGGGGTCAAGCTGGATTCAAGGAAAACATCAAACACCACATCCAGGACTGGGGGGGGGGGGTGGCCAAGGGTCTGTGTTGCGGAAGGTCTAGGAATTCCCACAGTCTCTTTTTAGACTGAAGGTAGTCCTGACTCTCCCATTGGAAATACTCCTTTAAAGTATGCAGGGTTTCCCCAAAGGAAAAATCCTCTGGGGGAGAGGCTGAAGGAATGGATTCCTCTGCATCAGAATCCTCATAAGTGGAGAGGGGTTGCATGTGTTCATAGTCAAAAGCATCAGATTCATCTGACTCTTGTTCAGACAAAACTACTGGGGACAGATCTCTTTTCCTTTTTGAGGGGGTAGCTTGGCTTCTCCTGATCAGCATAAGGTCTTCTGCCATTTTAAGCATTTGAGACTGAGGCAAGGTAGCAGGTGCCTGAGAGTGGGCAGTTGGTTTCTTGGGTGTGGTTCGAACCCTGGACCTAAGGAACTCTGTTTTCAAAAGAGCGGTAGTCGCGAAAGACGTCGGTTTGTGTCGAGATTTGATGCTGCGAAGGACTTCCTCGGAAGCCAGTGCCTGCTCAGCAGCTCCAGACCCATCCAAGGTAGAGACAACCACAGGATCCTTAGATGAAGAAGAGTTTTGCTGCATACCGGACTCCAAAAGGGTCTTGGTAGCGGCTTGCAAATCAACTGAAGCGGGCATTAGGGGCTGGGAAAGCGCCTAACTGAGTACCGGAGGACTGATGACTAGCTTAATGGAAGTGTCATCTATAGGTTAGGACCTGTGCGGTCCGACTCCGTCAGTATCTTTACATTTTTTTGGAAGATCTGCTGTCGGATGGCTTACCGAAGCCATATCGGAATTTGAGGACTGTAAACAAAATATATGGCTACAATAAGGGCCTGATGACTGATAGTTCTGGCATTAAACAAACCACAGAAGCGACAACGGGGGAAGACATGGTCTGGCCTAGACAAGTGACACAGTAAGAGTGGAAGTCTCTGTGTGGTATTTACTTTCCACAGGCGAGACAATTAACTTCTTTGGACATTGGTTAGTGCAAAAAAAAAAAAAAAAGGAACCCCAACAAGGTACTTAGCTTTAGAAGACTTCAACTTCAGTTCAGAAATGAAAACTACCGGCACTCATGTGAACTGCTTCTGCTTCGGGCTCCATGGCAAGAAAGATGGATGTAATGGTGTCGGCTAACTTACTTTAAACCACTGACAACCTGATGTCAGTCCAAGAGCGAAAGCAACCGACGCAGAAATACTAAGTCTCTGGTATTCAGGCCAGCAGAGGGCTACCCTGGCAGTGATAACCCAAATGTGAAAACTGCAACACTGAAACACGAAGAATATCAGCATGTGTTAGGACTACAGAAAAGATATGTGACTGAGCCAGGTAAGGAAATAAGGTACATAAGGAAAGCTGGTGCTGGAATGCAGAAGTCCAGGAAGTCATCAAAAGAAAGGAGGAGTGCAGGACGAAGTGGGAGATAGAAAAGACTGACCAAGCTAGGAAGGACTACGGGTTGGTTAACAAATAATCTAAGAAAGAAGTTAAAATGGCAAAAAATAGGGCATTGGAGGCACTATACCAACTTCTGGAAAGGGACTCAGTAAGGGGCACAAAGAAACTATATCAGGTTGCAAGGCAAAGATAAAGAAGATAGTCAGACACCCTTCATAAGGGATGCCAGCAACAACCTGCTCACCAGTCCACAGGACATCAAAGGCAGATGGAAGGAGTATTTCCAGCAGCTTCTGAGTGATGAAAACCCCACAGAAGCTGTACTGCCCCAGAAACAGTCTTATGATGAGAGAAGAAGAGGAGCTCACACTTGAAGTAAGAACAGCACTAAGGAAGATGAAGTCAGGGAAAGCAGCAGGCTCAGATGAGGTCACAGCAGATATGATAAAGATGCTGTGTGAGATAGGGGAGAAATGGCTCCCGAGGGTACTAACAGCAGTATGGAGAGAAAGGCATATCCCAGATGACTGGAGAATAAGCATATTCATGCCAGTGTACAAGAACAAAGGGGACATCCACAACTGTGGGCAGTACAGAGGCATCAAACTCCTATCACACTTCATGAAAGTTCTGGAGAGGGTGATTGATAAACGGATACGCAGAGTAGTAGAATGCAAGATGGGAGATGAGCAGTTTGGATTCAGATCAGGATGCAGCACAATTGACCTGATGTTTGTACTGAGACAGACACTTGAGAAGAAGTTAGAGATGAGGATTCTCAACTGGGCATTCTTAGACTTGGAGAAAGCATATGACAAGGTCCCAAGAAAGCTATCTGGGCAGTACTGTGGTGGTTTGAAGTCCCAGAAACATTGGTAGAATTAGTGCAGGCTATGTACAAGGACCCAATGACTCGAGTACGAACAGTGTTCAGCCTCACAGAGGGGTTCCCAGTGGGAGTGGGTGTACATCAGGGTTCACCTCTGAGCCCACTGCTGTTCATACTGGTGATGGACTACATTAGCAAACAGGTTGGAGGGGAGGGATCAACAAAGCTGCTGTATGCAGATGATGTGGCAGTGCAGGCAGACGCTGAGCTAGAACGTCAGCAAAGGATAGGAGAATGGAATGCAAATCTGAAGGAACATGGGATGAAACTTAGCACATATAAGATGGTGGTAATGGCAGCAAACTGGGGAAAATCAGAAGAAGCTAAGAATAGATAGAAGGGAAGACAGTGGAACAGGTAAACAGCTTCAAGTACACGGGAGGGGTAGTTGAGGAGAAGGGTAGTCTGAATGAAGAGGTCAAAGCCAGATTCAGAGGGGGTGCAGCCAACTGTGTAGTCTACGACAGAAGAATGCCAAAGAAGCTGAAAAGTAAGGTGTACAAGACAGTGGTGCGACCAGTAGTACTGTATGGTACAGAAACCTGGGCAGTAAAGGCAGAACAGTTAAAGAAGCTAGAGGTGATGGAAATGAAGTGCCCGAGAAAGGTGGTAGGATGCACACTGTGGGAAAGGCGAAGAAATGAGGACATAAGAGCAGAAGCCAAAGTACCTCCAATTTCAGGAAAGATGAAAGAGAACAGATTATGATGGTTTGGGTACATGTGTAGAAAAGCAGAAAACAATCTGGTGAGGAAGATTTGGGACAAACAGGTAGAAGGTTAAGAGGAAGTGAGGACGTCCAACAAAGAGGTGGATGGATTATGTGAAAGAAGATCTGCGACAGTCAGGCATGAGTGTTGAAGAAAGCAGGAGTGTGGCACTGAATCGAAAGAGTTGGCGACAGTTAACACAATACCCCACCCCATGTAAAAAAAATGGGGCTGATGATATATATATATATATATATATATATATATACATACATACATACATACACACATACACACATACACGCACACACACTACAAGTTGACACACACTAGAAATTAAACATGTATCTTATGATCTGCACTTATATATATATATATATATATATATGTATGTATAGCATTCATCAAAAACAAAAAACAGCAAATCCAACAGTTGCATAACTCAACCTTCCATGTCTAGGATGGAGAACACTACTTCTCATTATGTAGAATCAGTGGGTAAAATGCAAAGCATTTTCTAACGTTTCAACTACAAAGCTAATGGCATGGTTAAAACGTGTTCCTTGATGCTCATAAAAAGTTCTTTGGCTGAATTACTATGATATTTTTTATATGCATGGTAAATAATACAGTAACAATGACAGTATGACAGACATTATTACTGTAGTTTTTCAGACTCAAATTGTCGAACTCATCTCACCTTTAGACTTACCACAAGAATCACCTTACTTTGTCTCTCTAGATACTCTAGAAAGTAACAATAATCCTGTTGAGTAAAGTATCCTTGAAAACCAGCAAACAGAAAACAAGATAAAAATTCAAGGAATACACCACGGACTGGATGAAATCACCACTGTTGTAAGGTTTAAAAGTTTAATGAAACAAACGGCACCAAAAACAGGATAGTAAGCGCTTTCACGTTCATCTAACGCTTCTTCAGACTTCAAACAAACATCAATGTGCCACATCTTATATACATATACTTAATTACTAATTTCACTAATTGATCATAAAACTTTAAAGTGCCAGTGTGCCTAATACAAAGAACATTCATAGCTTCATTTTATAATTGCAATGACCATAAATAAAAATATTAATATAACAATGCATAAAAATGTTTAAAAATTCATAAACTGAATAAACATGTATAATTAAAAACTTATGTACCACTATTTAGTGTTTAAATGACTTAGCTGCCAAAAAGGGCTTTAGCGTTATTTTATCATTAAGCCCATACTTGTGTGCCTGTAGTCTAATGATCCATTTGTTTTCTATTTCTTCTGTGTGGTTCCTCACATTCCCTAATCTACTTGTTCTGGTGATTAATTCTAATGCTCTAAATTTAAAACTGTGTGTAGTACCATGCTCAATAATGTGGCGTGCTAACGCATTGGTGGTGTTTTCTCTGTTTACTGCGTATATATGCTCTTTAACACGCTCACGCAATGTCCTATTCGTCTTTCCTACATAATACTTATCACAGACTGAGCATGTAGCTAAGTATATTAAATCCTTAGCCTGTCACAGGTCACAAATATATTTTTACACAATATGCAGATTGTAGAACTGTGTAAAAACATTGCCACTCGCAATGTATTGACATTGTTTACAGGTACGACATGGAAATGTCCCTTTCCTCTGTGATACTAATGATCTTTCCTCAGTTTTTTCATAGCATAGAAGCCTCTTAAGAGACTTCATGTTCCTGTATGCTATATTAGGTTTATCATCCACTATATTTCTAATTTTCTCATCCATCACCAACAGCTTCCAATTATTCTCTATTATTCTTTAACTTGACTGTTCCTATTAGTAAAGGGAATTATCAACCTATTCTTCATCTCCTTCGTGTTGTTTTCTAATGGACCCTTCTCATACTTATCTCTGTGGAAGAACGGTTTACCTTTGCTAAGTCTCTGTTTATCACAGAGTAATCTGGTAGTTTGCACCTTTCCTCTATCATAACCTCTGGAGACAAAATTATTTACTAGTTCATCATGTCGTTCCTTCAAAATAATTTCATTCGTAGTGAGTTTAGATACTCTAAGCATCTGATTGCTCACAATGTTGGAATAAATATGTCTCGGGTGCATACTGCTGCGATGCAAGAGACCATTCCTCCAGCATGACTTTCTATAGGTCTCTGTGTCTATCTTATCAAAGCCTTTTACTAATCTAACATCAAGAAATTCTATCTCTATAGATGAATATGTTTCCTCAAATATAAGAAAATCTGTGGTGCTGTTAAGATATTTCACAAAGTCACATAATTCTTGTTCAGGGCCCGCCCAAACAAAAAAGACATCATCTACAAATCTGGAGTAGCACTTAATGTGTTCAATGAATGCACTGTTGTTCAAAACATAGGCACTCTCCCAATATGCCAACACCAAGTTGGCATAAGAGTTGGCGCATGGGGTGCCCATCGCTACCCCTTTCTTTTGTAGAAAATAGCTATCTCCATAAAGCAAAACATTATTTTCCAACACCATTTCTAATAACAACATCCATTGTATAAATCTTGGTATTAGTAATCCCCTTTTCTAGCAAAAACAGCCGTGCATATTCTATCCCTATGTTATTGGGTATGGACGTGAAAAGTGATTTTACATCAAGTATGACCAAAATATCATTCACTCCAATGGGCATTGAACTGTCAGATAAAGCTAAACTCTCCAGAAAATGCTGAGTATCTTAATATATACGTAGTATTATTGACAACAGGCTTGAACTGTTTGTCTAAAAATATAGACAAGGACTCAGTCAACCATCCTTTACTAGAAACGATGGGTCTTAGGGGAGGATCCAATAACTGTTTGTGTATTTTTGGAAGGCCCCTAAAAGAAGGGACCAAGGGATCTTCTATCAAAAAATACTTGTATTGGTCCAGGCTTATTACATTGCTCAACAATAAATCATATAAATGACCATGTACTTCCTTTATTAAATTGTTAAGGGAGTTGCTATTTAAAGGACAATAGGTGTCTCTATCTGCTAACATGGCAATAATTTTAGATTTATATATATCACTGTCCATAATCACCACAGCTCCCCCTTTGTCTGCTTGTCTGATAACAATTTTGCTGTTATTTTGTAAATTAAAAACAGCTTTTCTCTCTTCTGATGTCATATTAAAAAATTCTGGTTTGGTTTTGTTATTAGCATACAACTCCATTAAATCACTTTCACATGCACTTTCAAATACTTCTAAAAATGGATGCAACTGTGGCATAAAAACGGAGGGTTTTCTAAAAACATTTTGTCCCTCATTAGTATTAGTGTTTACATTTCTGTACATCATTCTCAAGGCTACATTCCTTGTGATTTTTTTTAATATCAATGACAATGTCTGAAACGTCTGTAAAAACAGACGGTATAAAATGCAGTCCTTTATTAAGGACTTTCTATTCAAATTCATTTAGTTCATACCTCGAAATATTCACTACTAGGTCAGATTGACCGGTTTCAGTGCCCTCTTCTGTCTCTCGTATACCTCTTCGGTCCCCTTCCTTTTCTTCGCATTGTTTTGGGGTGACCATGTCCTTCTCTCGAACTTGTTGAATGGAAGCGGAAAAGAAGGAAAATCTTCCGCTTCAACAAACACCTCATTCTCCAACACAGCTACTGCTCCTCTGTTTATAGGTGTCTTCCTACGCACATCGCCAATGGCAGATTGAGCTGATTGAGCTGATGGCTGTAAGCCTTTCTGTTGCTGTGGCTTCCCAAACAATGCGAAGAAAAGGAAGGGGACCGAAGAGGTATACAAGAGACAGAAGAGGGCACTGAAACCGGTCAATCTGACCTAGTAGTGAATATTTCGAGGTATGAACTAAATGAATTTGAATTGAAAGTCCTTAATAAAGGACTGAATTTTATACCATCTGTTTTTACAGACGTTTCAGACATTGTCATTGATATTAAAAAATTCACAAGGAATGTAGCCTTGAGAATGATGTACGGAAATGTAAACACTAATACTAATGAGGGACAAAATGTTTTTAGAAAACCCTCAGTTTTTATGCCACAGTTGCATCCATTTTTAGAAGTATTTGAAAGTGCATGTGAATGTGATTTAATGGAGTTGTATGCTAATAACAAAACCAAACCAGAATTTTTTAATATGACATCAGAAGAGAGAAAAGCTGTTTTTAATTTACAAAATAACAGCAAAATTGTTATCAGACAAGCAGACAAAGGGGAGCTGTGGTGATTATGGACAGTGATATATATAAATCTAAAATTATTGCCATGTTAGCAGATAGAGACACCTATTGTCCTTTAAATAGCAACTCCCTTAATAATTTAATAAAGGAAGTACATGGTCATTTATATGATGTAATAAGCCTGGACCAATACAAGTATTTTTTGATAGAAGATCCCTTGGTCCCTTCTTTTAGGGGCCTTCCAAAAATACACAAACAGTTATTGGATCCTCCCCTAAGACCCATCGTTTCTAGTAAAGGATGGTTGACTGAGTCCTTGTCTATATTTTTAGACAAACAGTTCAAGCTTGTTGTCAATAATACTACATATATATTAAAAGATACTCAGCATTTTCTGGAGAGTTTAGCTTTATCTGACAGTTCAATGCCCATTGGAGTGAATGATATTTTGGTCACACTTGATATAAAATCACTTTTCACGTCCAAACCCAATAACATAGGGATAGAATATGCACGGCTGTTTTTGCTAGAAAAGGGGATTACTAATACCAAGATTATACAATGGATGTTGTTATTAGAAATGGTGTTGGAAAATAATGTTTTGCTTTATGGAGATAGCTATTTTCTACAAAAGAAAGGGGTAGCGATGGGCACCCCATGCGCCAACTCTTATGCCAACTTGGTGTTGGCATATTGGGAGAGTGCCTATGTTTTGAACAACAGTGCATTCATTGAACACATTAAGTGCTACTCCAGATTTGTAGATGATGTCTTTTTTGTTTGGGCGGGCCCTGAACAAGAATTATGTGACTTTGTGAAATATCTTAACAGCACCACAGATTTTCTTATATTTGAGGAAACATATTCATCTATAGAGATAGAATTTCTTGATGTTAGATTAGTAAAAGGCTTTGATAAGATAGACACAGAGATCTATAGAAAGTCATGCTGGAGGAATGGTCTCTTGCATCGCAGCAGTATGCACCCGAGACATATTTATTCCAACATTGTGAGCAATCAGATGCTTAGAGTATCTAAACTCACTACGAATGAAATTATTTTGAAGGAACGACATGATGAACTAGTAAATAATTTTGTCTCCAGAGGTTATGATAGAGGAAAGGTGCAAACTACCAGATTACTCTGTGATAAACAGAGACTTAGCAAAGGTAAACCGTTCTTCCACAGAGATAAGTATGAGAAGGGTCCATTAGAAAACAACACGAAGGAGATGAAGAATAGGTTGATAATTCCCTTTACTAATAGGAACAGTCAAGTTAAAAGAATAATAGAGAATAATTGGAAGCTGTTGGTGATGGATGAGAAAATTAGAAATATAGTGGATGATAAACCTAATATAGCATACAGGAACATGAAGTCTCTTAAGAGGCTTCTATGCTATGAAAAAACTGAGGAAAGATCATTAGTATCACAGAGCAAAGGGACATTTCCATGTCGTACCTGTAAACAATGTCAATACATTGCGAGTGGCAATGTTTTTACACATCCTGTCACAGGTCACAAATATATTTTTACACAATATGCAGATTGTAGAACTAAGGATTTAATATACTTAGCTACATGCTCAGTCTGTGATAAGTATTATGTAGGAAAGACGAATAGGACATTGCGTGAGCGTGTTAGAGAGCATATATACTCAGTAAACAGAGAAAACACCACCAATGCGTTAGCACGCCACATTATTGAGCATGGTACTACACACAGTTTTAAATTTAGAGCATTAGAATTAATCACCAGAACAAGTAGATTAGGGAATGTGAGGAACCACACAGAAGAAATAGAAAACAAATGGATCATTAGACTACAGGCACACAAGTATGGGCTTAATGATAAAATAACGCTAAAGCCCTTTTTGGCAGCTAAGTCATTTAAACACTAAATAGTGGTACATAAGTTTTTAATTATACATGTTTATTCAGTTTATGAATTTTTAAACATTTTTATGCATTGTTATATTAATATTTTTATTTATGGTCATTGCAATTATAAAATGAAGCTATGAATGTTCTTTGTATTAGGCACACTGGCACTTTAAAGTTTTATGATCAATTAGTGAAATTAGTAATTAAGTATATGTATATAAGATGTGGCACATTGATGTTTGTTTGAAGTCTGAAGAAGCGTTAGATGAACGTGAAAGTGCTTACTATCCTGTGATTTTGGTGCCGTTTGTTTCATTAAACTTTTAAACCTTACAACAGTGGTGATTTCATCCAGTCCGTGGTGTATTCCTTGAATTTTTATCTTGTTTTCTCTAGATACTCTGTCCAACCTTTTCACTCTCACCCTTGTTATCTCACTGCATTCAAACTCCACACCTGCACCATGTACAGTGCATTGTACAGTACAGCTAGTGACATATTCACATCTACCTAAACTCTTTATAGCACATGAAACAGATGTTTATTTTCTACCATTTTTATGTACTACTTATTCCCCTTTATATACGCTTTGTATATGTACTATGTATAATTGTGTTCTTTTGTTTACACTACTGAATACGTTTACAACCTATATATTTTATTTGTATCTACTGGGGCTTTCCCCCCAGACCTCTGCTGAAAATGAGCCTGTGCCCATTTCAGACTATCCCAGTAAACAAATGTCAAATAAATAAATAAAATGAGGAACATTGATTTTTTTAATGAGGTACACTCGATTGGTATGATCAGTTGTTAAAATTATGTCACTTTTGCTCAGTTACATTTTCAAATTTACAAGAATTGTCAATAAGTACTAGGCTATCTGTTCTTAAAGGACATTTTATACACAGCTAATTTCTCTTTTAGTATTTGAATTAACCCATCCCAATTGGTATTAGATTAGCCTTACTCTTGCCATGGTCGACAATTATACATCAACCTAGTGAGAATCCCATGCATGAGATAAAGCAAGTAGGAACTACCTCTGTCTATCAGTAGTACAGTGGTCGGTCCTGGAGCAAAGTTTCTAATACCCATCCATAGATCCAACTTGCATCTGCATATGGACAGGAATGAGGTTTGTTTTGTGTGGATGTTCCAGAGCAGTGGTATTCTTTGTGAGATATACCTGTCCCTCTAAACAATTCTGTTAATATTGCAAAACAGGTTTAGATCCCTAGACTGAGCATCTTTGATGACATCTGACTTGATGATATACAGTAGGGCAATCACTACTGGTCTCAGGATACCTCACATGACAGACACACATCATCTCTTAGCAGTTGGGGGGGGGGATACAAAGTATAACTTGTTTAGTCCAACCACCACCAGTACTGGGTCAGAGAAAGCCTTGTATGCCAGATACAGGGCACACTGTGTATCCTTTTAGTTAGGTATCTCTGTGGGCATTTCAGTTGCTGCATGTGTGCCTGGACAGATACAGGCCAAGTCAGGCACTATACTCAATGACTGGCCTAATGAGGGTTGAGTAAAGGGGGACAATGACATTGTTAGATCTAGACACAATCCCTTTGTTCTAAGCTGTGCAATATAAAAAGACTTTCTTACAAGAGGCACATGTTGGTCAAAAGTTAGGTCACTGTCCACAACAATTACCAAATCCTGAACAACTTGATCCTCTTCGGGGCATATTGTCAATGTGGTAGTTCCCTGGGGTCGATGACATACAAAAATGCTTTTTTGGCATTTAGTTTTAGTCCTCGATTTTGGCATCAGTAATTTGAGACATACCTTCCTGCAGGATGGCAGAGTTATTTGGAGAGTCAATTACTTCTCCAACTTGCAGTCCTCTGCAAACTTAGTCAGCCAGAGCCCTTTGGTACTGAGTTTTACATAAGAGAAATAGATACTGAACAGGAGACTTCCCAACACTGAACCATGGGGGACTCCATTTGTAGAGGTTGCCACCCCTGTTTTGATCTTCTGTATCCTGTAAGCCAGTCGGCAATCTAGCGGGTGATATAAGGGTTTAGTCACAGTTTATTTAGCCTTTCTACTATACCTGAGTGAGTGACTGCGTCAAAAGCTTTGGGGTATGCAGTGCATACTGTTTTACCTTAATCCCTTGATTTACTAGCCTGAGTAAGCATGATCTTGCCTTGACAAACTCCAACTGATTTTTAATGACAAATTACTGTAAGAGACAGCAATAATTAGTGGTATGCAGTAAATGTGTTTATCGTGTCTACCCTCCACACTACCAACATTGCAACCAGTACTGCCGTGTGTCAGAGCATCCTTTCACAAAGGTATGCATTCAAAACTTATAGAATCAAACACTAACTTTTAAAAAGTTGCCCTCCCCCACCTACAAAAGGAGTGCTGTCATAACTTTTGGAATTGCACATCAACATCCAAAATGCCGCTTCCAACACAACTGTCTTCAGTAACCAAAGGTATACCTGGTCCACGAGATTCATGTACTGTTAACTTTCCTCAGTATAATCATAGAAGCTTAGCTGGCTCAACCTGCATCCTACCCCTTCACCTCTTCCAGACATACCACTCAGCACATTAGTGCAAGAAATCTGTATAAAGCCTAAAATAATTGGTGGGGGGGGGGTGGACAAATAATAGGGACAACTTTTAAACATAGCTGTTGTAAACTTGGATAGTAGCAAGAATAACAGAATTTGTGTTATCGTGCATTTTCTGAAGGAAACAAACTCAAATGTATGTCATTATTTGGTGAATTCAATTCTCCCTGATTTGCCAGAAAACCACAAAATATTTGGGGAACACTCCAAAAATCTACACATTATGCGAAATTCTGGACATTTGAAAGCTAAGCTTCAATAGCAAAAAACAAAAAGCACGTTATTCTATTAAGCCGATCAGGGAATGGTTTATTACAGATCCACACCCCCATCACCAGCTCTTCCAAACAAACATAAATAAATAAATGGACCATACACACTGAGCAGAGTGGATAAGAGTTGTTGACCGCAGCTGTTAGCCGAGATATACAAGTATCCTGTTTTTTTCGATTATTTATACAGATTATGGTTTTTAACAATTAATATATATAGCACTTTTATTGTCTGCTTTTTAGTCTTCGAGTGTATTTTATTGCTATTAACTAATCTGCACAAGTAACTGATTTGTCTGCAGTTAAAAGCATCCTGTATCTTTACAAATCTTTATCTGTTTGTGGCTTTCTCTAATGCTACTGTACTTGGTGGCTTTGCAGTTGCCTGCCCCTACTGTAAATCTGATCTGTGACCCTCCTTCCAGTCTAGTGTCATTAGCTCATTCTACCTAATACAGAGAGAACATTTGATAAGGCCTTCTGTTTCTCCTTTTTCCCTTTCAAGGAAAATCAATAAGGGGTGAAAAAAAAAAAAAAAACTTTTTTTTTTTGCCTGAACCTCCTTGTGTTCGGACTGTGCTTCTCAAACATTTTGGAAATATAGAGTATATTTCAGAGCATTTATTATAACTGTGATTGCCTTAATATTGCTACAACTCAAGTGCTCTAGGTTGCACTGCATCTGAAGTGTTTGTGTGTTTTAGCTGCTTTTCTGTATATATAGACTTCTCTGTTTCTTTAACTAAATAAGCTCTGCAAAGTTGTTTTATTGCATTCCTGCCTGTATTTCTGAGTTTTTTTGCACTTATAAAGTTTGTTTTTGCTTAGTTTAACTGGTAGGCTACACACTCAAGTGTGCTAGCCAAATTAAAGCATTTACTGTGTTTCTGTACCTAATTTCTGCTACTTTGTAAAAAAAAAAAAAAAAAAATCCTTGTTTCCCGCCTTTACTGAACTAGAATAGTCCAGTCTTCAGGTATCGCTGATCTCTGGGCTGTGTCATAGTTCCTGTGTTGCCCATATCCTTATTTGGATAGGAGGGAGCTTCTTTGTTCACCAGTGAGAGTGGGGAGCTCTGAGCAGCCTATCTGTCCCTTGAGAAGTGGTTCCAGCCCAGTGACCTGTAGCTTATTGGCCGTTTTGGGCCATTTCCTATCTCTTTCTAACCCCCTGCTTTAAAGCCAGCTTTAGCGCTTGTAATTTAAAGTTTGTCCTGTTTTGTTGCATTTGCCTGTTGAGGCTACACACTGAAGTGCGCTAGCCTGTGTTACATATTTATTGCATTTTTCTGCTGTTTGTTGCAAAAAAGAAAAATATTATCCTGGTTTCCCATCTTTCCTGACCTAGAATAGTCCAAATACAGGCTTTGCTGTATTCTGGACTTTTGGAAAGTTCATGTGTTGCCCATTTCCTTTCTTGGATAAAGGGAGGCTTCTTTGTTCACCAGTGGCAGTGGGGAGCTTGGAGCAGCCTATCTATCCCTGGAGGAGTGTTCCCAGCACAAGAATCTGGTAGTCTATTGGCCGTTTTAGGCCAATTTCTAGCTCTTTCAAGTCCCCCTGTATAAAACCCACTTTAGCACGGCTTTGCGCGATTTTACGCACAGCGCAGCATCGGGCAGCACCGCTTAATTGGGTTTAAACCATTCTCGGCTCCACAAAGTCTGCTCTTCGAACTGATCTAGTTCTCATAATAAACACCCTATTCCCACTCTAAAGCCCAGCACTTGCTCACTAAAGCAATTATATAAATCAGCACTAAAAAATTAAAAGCACTACACCCTCACAAACTCCCCTTGAATACTTTGTTCCCCATCGGCCCTTTTTTTTCAATAATAAAGGAATTCCCAATACTATTCTAGCATGTCCAAAGGTCAGTTGTCAATCTCTTCTCTGGTCCAGCTGGTGAATCTGGGAAACTTGAGGCAATGTTACAACTGCCTCATGTACACAGACAACCCTCTCCTCCTCCCAACAAATTCCAACACATGTGAGAGATGCAAACATGGAGGCTAAGCTCTCTCAACTCAGTACTGGCGTAACCAGTCAGGAGGAGAAGGAAACCACACTCACTACAATTCCAGTCTCACATAGACCTACCACGACATCAAACCAAACACAAACACACAAAAACATACTCTGAGGCTCTAAATAAAAATCTGCCTAAGCAGCACAGACCTCCAAAAGCAGACACCCAAGCAACCGCTATCCCAAAACAAAACACGTGCAACACATAGCTCACAAAGCCAGTGTGCCTAACAGTCACAGCCCTTAAGGCTAAACAACACACCTGATACACTTGTAATAGGTGACTATCGTCAGGCACACTGACGTCCCACTCACCAGGCTGAACAAGGAAAAGGTCACTGTAAGCTGCCTGTCAGGCGCTAGGATCCGCCACATAACACAAGCACTCAGGTCACTCCAAGGCAAGTACAAATATGACTCAGTCATTGTCCATGCAGGTGTGAATGACCTCAGACGTACCTCCCTGGACTGCATGAAAAGAGACAGAGGATCTTTCTGAGCATGTAGCCCAGGCCGGTATGACCCTGACCTTGAGTAGCATCTTACCCTCACCAAGAATGATGCCACAAGATGATCAAGTTCAACAATTGGCTTACGTATTGGTGTCATTCAAAGGGGATCCAATGCCTGTCTGTCTGGGATGACATGCTCAACAAGCCACAATGCTTCGCTAGGGACGGCTTGCACCTGTCAACCCTGGACTTCCGGATATTGGCAAATGCTCTTGCCACCCCCATAGTGCCTTTTTTAGGCAAGGCTCAAAAGACAAACCCACCTCCATAGGTATCACAAGGGATAAGAAACTAAGAGTAATGCTACTCAACGCCAGAAGTCTTAACCTCAAGATGCACGCACTCGAAACTCTCCTTAACATGGAGAACATCGATATCTGTGCAGTAACAGAAACCTGGTTCAAGGCTCCCGAAAGCACCCCACCACTACCAGGTTATACCTCATACCATGTTTTTTGGCCCCAAAACTTGGACCGAACCACAAAAGGAGGGGGAGTATCAATATTCGTCAAAGATACCCACACCTCCAGGTTGGTGGCACAGCACAAAGCATCAGAGACTATCTATGTGCAACTAACAGTGGGTAAAACTGCCTTCCAGTTTATGCCCTGCTACAGACCACCTTCCCAAACTCAGGAACCCCACTCGGCCTTCCTGAGAACACTGGAAAATATGAAGGTCTCTCCAAACACCATTATAATGGGCAACTTCAACTACCCTAACATAGACTGGGAGCATTACTCTAGCTCCAACACCCTAGCCCAAGGTTCCTAGAATTTATAAACTCAAATGCTATGGAACAACTTGTTGCCACTCCCACAAGAGGGGAAAACATACTGGACCTGATCATCACCAACATGGGGACTCTATGCTCCAGACCAGAAGTGTATCCCTCACTGGTAAGTTCAGACCATAAACTAATCTCACTAGATATTCACATCCCAACCCCAGCCGCTGCCCAGAAAGCCACAGTGAAAAACTTCTCTAAAGCAAATTTCACACTCCTCAAAACCGAGGTGGAATCCTTCAAAGCCCTCTGGCCTGCGGAAAATACGTCCCAGACTGCAGAATCCTTTATAAACGCATTCTATGAACACCTTCAGGAATGCATGGATCATGCAATCCCAAATAAAACCAAGACCCAATCTTCCAAAGTTAGGCGTCCTGTCTGGTAGACCCCAGCCATAAACAAACTATACAATAGAAGGAGGAAGCTACTACATGATAGAGCAAAATCCCAAAAAGGGAAGGCTTCTCTGATCAGTATTAGCAAAAAACTACGGGCACTCATAAAATCTTCTAAGGCCAGCTTCGAGAGAAAAATTGCACAGGACACTAAGGATAATCACATGGCTTTCTTTAGTTATGGTAGGAACCTGGGTGGGAATTCCCAGATATGCTCAGAATTGGTCCAAAATGACAAAAAATACGCCAAACCCACAGACATTGCCAACATCCAAGCTGACAGGTTCAACGCAAACTTCTCCCCCCCTTCCCCACCAAATCTCCCCCCTTCCCCACCAAAAGGGCGAATATCTATCCCAGCAGAGTGCTGCCCCCCTGACATCTCAGATGCTCAGGTAAGAGCCACCCTCTCCAAAACAAAAAACACAGCATCAATGGGACCAGACGGTGTCCTGGGCTGCGTCCTACATTAACTCCAAGAAGAACTAAACCCAAACATAAAACTACTGTTCAATCTCAGACTTACTACAAGATATGGGTAAAAGAGTGGCGTACAGCAACAGTGGTCCCTCTCCACAAAGGTGGTGCCTCAACGGATCCTGGAAACTATCGCCCCATAAGCCTGACTAGCTTGGTCTGCAAAGCTATGGAAAGGATCATCATGGACCTCATAAATAAAGATATTGGGGACCTACAGACACTGGATCCTACCCAGTTCTGCTTTGTTAAGGGCAGATCCTGCCTATTAAACCTGGTTGATTTCTTTGAAACAGTCACCAAGGCCATAGACGAGGGGAAGGTGGTCCACACAGCCTACCTGGACCTTGCAAAAGCCTTCGATACAATACCCCACTCTGGCATTATAGATAAGCTCACTAGCTTAAATACAAATCCCTATGTCACTAGATGGGTTGCAAACTGGCTCAAGGACAGAACCCACATGGTTAGAATTGCTGGAGCCATGTCAGACTCCAAACCAGTTACAAGTGGCGTCCCACAAGGCTCAGTCCTGGGACCTCTCTTGTTCGGTATATATTTCTCGGAGGTACAGGCTAACACGGAAGGACTGTGGCTGACCAAGTTCGCAGATGACTGCAAACTGGGCGCCATAATAGACTCTCCAGCCGACACAAGCATCCTACAAAAGGGCCTCACTGAAACAGACAACTGGTGCCAGAGCCATGGCCTCAAGCTAAACGCCAAAAAGTGTATAGTCATCCCCTTTGGCAAAAACAAAGTGCCCACAAATTACCACATAGATGGTAATCCATTAAGTACGGAAGAAGTAATTAGGGACCTGGGGACCCAAGTTGATAGCAATCTCTCATTTGATAACCACGTGGCCAAAGTGGTTAGAAAAACATTTTATATAGCCCACCTAATCATGAAGGGATTCACATCTAGATCAGGGGAGGTAATCGTGCCTCTTTACTCATCCCTCATCAGGCCCATAATTGATTACAATGCCCCTTTTGAGATGTACCCTACCAGACACCTGCAGCAACTGTAAAGACCCCAAAAGTACCTCACCAAGAGGATCAAAGGGCTCAAACAGATGCCATATGCTGCCTGGTTAAAGAAACTCCAGCTCTACTCAGTGGCATACCGCCTGCTCAGAGGCGATCTGTGCCGGACGTATAAAGCCATGCCCAACCCGGAATTAATGGACATGCTGCAGCTCAGAAAATCCAAATCCCATCGAGCTACGCGCTCGAGAGACTTGAACCTCAGCACTGAAATAAATAGGACATGCTGGAAGGACAGATTCACAACCCAGAGGCTCCCTTCACTCTGGAATAAAATCCCAGTCCAGGTTAGGTAGAGTCCCTCATTGACTCTCTTCAAGAGGAATCTTGATGAGTGGATGGGAGATAGTAGGTTTAACCTGGGTATCACTTCTGTGTCACTGTTAGACAGAGGCACAGTATACTAACCTCGAAAAAGGGCATAACAAAATTCATTTAAAATGGGTGGCGAAAACCAAACACACTCTGGCTAGGCTTATAAATGCCCTAGGGCAGATAGCCTAGTATGAACCTATGAACCTTACTTTGAGCCAAATGGCCCAATCCACAGCACCCTCATCCCTCCTGGCCAGCCATTCAGATCTCGTTTCTGTGCCCTGCCAGAGATACTCTTCTCTTGCATTCAAACCCGAGCACTATACACTCAGTGTGTGATCTGGACTGTTGTGAACTGCTACAGTTTTAAAATAAAACAATATATATATTTTTTTTTTTGGCTAAAGGCCGACTTCTGAAGTGCTCCGTGTAGACTGGGTAATCTGTAGCAAGTGTTTGCTAATCGCTACAGTTTATATATTGCCTGCCTGGAGCTCTACAGCGCTCAAGTTTTAGTGAACCTAAAAGAGATATTTTTGTTTTATGTTTAAACTGTAACAAACTGTAACAAACTGTTCGCTATAATGTAGCATGTAGTTGCTATGGTTTAGCTACAGGAAACATTAAAGTGCTCAGGTTTGACCGCGAATGCAATATTGATTTCATTAATTTATTTATTTTACATTTGTTAACCGGGCTAGTCTAACTTGATATATTTCCATTTTCAGTAGAGGCCCGGGGAGAAAAGCTCCAGCAATTATAGAACTTAAAAATTAAAAATTATCAGAAAGGACAACAAGAAATACTACCTAGAAATAAAAAGTATGCTGTACAAGTAATAATACTATAGAGTAGGAAATTACTCTAATAAGTTTAATACTTATACTAGAGAGAGTTTATCAGCATATTAATTTAGGAGCATCAGTTAGTCTATCTTACAAGGAATTAGCATGTAACAATCCACTACGAGTGTTAGTAATTTAAGTAATTAGCATGTAACAATCCATTACAAGTGTTAGTAATTTAAGTAATTAGCATGTAACAATCCATTACAAGTGTTAGTAATTTAAGTAATTAGCATGTAACAATCCATTACGAGTGTTAGTAATTTAAGTAAGAATAGGAGGAATAAGAAGTAAAAGGAGCTATAATTAGTAAAAAGCAAAGGATTGTCAGGGTTACTACTGGGGCATAACCAGTGTGTTTGGAGGTGTTTGAGGTTATGTTTAAAGAGAGGCAAGGAAGAAAGTAATGTTAGTTCATCGGGCAGGAGGTTCCAGTGTGTTAGAAAAAAAAGAGTCTCCAGCCAGGTTGTTAGACTTGCATATGCAAGCAAGCAGTTTCTTAGAAGAGCGCAGGGAATTCAGATTTTTGTAAGGGAGGATGAGCTTTTAAAAGAGGGTATTGCATTAGAGATAGATCTGATCACACCCCTCAACTGTTTGTGACCAAGGCACAAAACTGGCAACACAACACTTACTCCATGAAAATAAAAACAATCATTCACTTGCAAGGTCAGTGGCAATGTAGTATGTACTGATTTTCCCCTCAAAAACAAGGACGCCCAGCAACGGTTTTCCCTTCAGAATCTCGATCTACTGAAATCTCAAAACTCAGCTTGTATGTAGGGTAGGTGTTTGTGTATGTGTAGGGACGTGTATGTTTGTGTCTGTGGTATGTTTAGTGTGGAAGTCGCAATTTTAAATTTCGCGCTTCTGGGGTTTCAAGTTTATGGATTGAAACCCCAGCAACATACCATTAAAAGGGAAGTTCCTGTATTTGAAAGGCAGGTGAAGAGCACGACTGTATGTAAATATTAGAAGAGGGCATGCTTAACTGCAGAGAGGGTTTTTCCTGGGCACGTTCTACTGTAAAGTGCTGGCAGAACAATGGGTGACTTGTCGGAAAATTCAACAAGTGCAAGAGTAAAGTTTTAAGAAAGATGGTTAGCTCTTCCGCTAGAAGTACTACAGGAATCACCAGGAATGAGTAAGTAAATGCTTTCCCTTGCCTAAATAATTATTTTGAGTGCTGGGATCAACAGAAGGGGAAAAAAAAGAGATTAGGTAGCAGCAATGACTCATATAAACCTGTAGATGTCCTTTAAGAGGTTTGGGTACCTCTATCTCTTAACTCAAGATGTCTGGCTAAAGTGTAAAATAAAAGGGGAACAAAGGCTCAAAAAAAGAGCACATTTTAAATAGTGCCATTATAAAACTACAAAGTTGCTTGAATAATAGGATTTGTGTTAGCATGCATTTTCTGAAGCATTAGTGTGTGTGTGTGTGTGTGTGTGTGTGTGTGTGTGTGTGTGTGTGTGTGTGTGTGTGTGTGTGTGTGTGCGCGCATCAGCATGAAATCGATGGACCAGTGGCAGCAGTAGATAAAAGAGGTTTGCATACCTCTGGACCTCTTAGCTCAAGATATCTGGAAAAAGCCTGAAATAAAAAGACTGAAAAATAGTAACCGATTCTCATATTGTTCTTATAAAAATACAAAATAGCTTAAATAACAGGATTTGTGTTAGCATGAATTTTCGGGTCTATACTAATTCATACAAGGTTCACTTCAGGGAACGTTTCTTCATAGAACCCTCACCATTGAACGTTCATTTCAGTGAAATTTCAATAGGCGAAGCTCCCCACTTTGGTAGGTTTTACATACTGTGGTGTCTGTTCTAGTGTTGCTTTGGCCAAGTGCTTAGTTTCCCTGTTAAATTTTTTTTTTTTTTTGTCAATGAGAACTTTCGCTGAAATGAACCTTCAATGGTTAGGTTTCACTGAAGAAACATTCAATATTAAATATTAAAGGATCAATATTTAAAATCTCACTCTGATATTAGGCTTCTGCACCCATTATTTTTGGCTTTGTCCAGAATTCTTTCACTAAGTGATTGAGATGTATGACTGTAAACACCATATGCTCCCCCCCCCCCCCCCCCCGGCACTTAACATATGCTAACAAATGAGTTAGTTCATTATTTATGTAGAATAAACAGTCATATATCATAAATGTGAAACATTTCTAATGAGCATTCATGTTTTAACTGCATGTGTACATTGCAAGTAAGAGACAATGAAGCTGGAAGTCATTTGCTCTTCGTGGTACTTTCAAACAAAGAGGTTTCACTTCTCTTCAGGTTTGCTTGGAACCAGAATACCATTTTGTTTTTTTTTTTTTTTTTTAATACTTCACCTTGGTGTGGAGCAAGAACAAGCCTTCTCATATGAGCTAAATATTCTGCTCTCCCACATTAATTTTTCTTGAATTTTATGTTACATACCAACTAGCAAAAATGTGGGATTTCCTACACAGCAAGCAAGCCAAAGCAGTGCTATAAAACTGGTACCGGTACCAGTACTAGGCAAAAGCTGGACCTAGGTTGCCACCAGCCCCTCTCCTTGCTCACTGGGTCAACCAGATTGGTCAGTCGCTATTGGGCACAACCTGACCCACGAACAAGAAAAGTGACAAGATCCAGACACGGGTGCAGCATCATACTGCTGTCAGTGAGTATTCCCCAACTCTCGGTCACCTCACGGCAGCCGTGCCAACTCTGCAATCACTGTTCTTGGAGGTGCGTGAGCGCTTCTTTGTATGTGCAACCTCTCAAAGTGACTTACTGCTCGTGCATCATGGAGCTCACCAGGCTTGTACGCGGTTTACTGCAGCAAGCCTAGGCTACCCCCCCTCCCCAGGACGGGCAAGCCAACATTGGCTGCTCTCTCACACCCAGACCCTGCAGCCCTTCCAGCACCCATGCCGTAACTGAACATAGGTCATCTGAGGTGCAGTCAGGGATGAGAAAGTACAGTTTTGTACCTACCATAAATGTAGATGTCCGATAGGTATGCATCTGCAGTCATAACATATGGGTTGTCCTGCCTCAGGCAGCCCTTCGGTCGGCCGGATTCCAAAGTCTGGGTCTGGCCTCGGCTGATGTCGCACTTTACCCGACGTCATAGCTCCTGGGGTATAAAGGCATCAGCCGACGCCATTTTCCTCAGTGTTTCTTGCCCCAGATGCCAGGTGCCCTCTAGGAAGGCTAAATTTGTATAAAAGTAGAAAATTCCAAACAGTAGAAATCAAAAAGTACATATACATATATACATACAAACAAATACACCATAATAGATTCCCCCAGCTAGCTAAGAGAGGGTAAGTACCCTAGGAATACCACAGAGGGGAAGGAGGGTGGGTAATCCTGACTGCAGATGCATACCTATCGGACATCTACATTTATGGTAGGTACAAAACTGTACTATGTCCTTCAAGGATGCATCTGCAGTCATAACATATGGATAGAATACCATAGCCAAACTGGGGGAGGAGGCACTAAGATAATGATGGTGTAGTTAAGATCCCTTGTAAAACTGCAGTTGCAAAACCTGCTCGGGATCTGGAGTATAAAGGAAGATTGTAATGCTTGGCAAATGTATGCACGGAGCTCCAAGTAGCAGCTTCTAAAATGTCTTTGGTAGCCACTCCTCGTAGGAAAGCTGTAGTGGTGGCTGTAGCTCTTGTGGAGTGAGGCCTGATATTTTCAGGAGTTGTCTTTCCATGAAATGAGTAGCAGAATCGAATGTAATTTCCTATCCATTTTGAGATTGTCTGTTTTGAAATTGCTTTTCCTTGCACTCCTGTTGCATATGCTACCAGAAGCTGGTCAGTTTTTCTGCTGGCCTTAGTTCTGTCCAGATAGTAGCGCAGTTGTCTGTGTACATCCAAGGTGTGTAGTAGTTTTTCCCCCCTGTTCTGTGGGTTAGGGAAGAATGTAGGTAAAATGAATAGCTTGGTTCAAGGATACCACCTTTGGCATAAAAGTAGGATTGGTTCTCAGAGACACTCTATCCTGGTGAAAGATAAGGAAAGGCTGCACTGCCATTAATGCCTGTAACTCAGATACCCTTCTTGCTGAAGTGATTGCTAGCAGGAAGGCAGTTTTCCAAGACAAGAACTGTAAGTCTGCTGTTGCTGCTGGTTCAAAAGGGGTAAGTGTTAATTTTTCTAGCACAAAATTGAGATCCCATGCAGGCAGAGGTGGTTTCCTTGGAGGTTTTACATTTTTGATCCCTCTCAAAAATTGTCTGAGGAGAGGATGAGAGAAGACAGGAGGATCCGTGTTGTACTCTGCTGAAATTGCTGATGCATGAATCTTAATGGAAGAATAGGACAGGCCATTGTGGAAAAGTTCTGCTAAGTATTCAAGGATGTGTGCTAGGTTTGCCAGTGTGACATTTGTTCCCTTTGCTGCACTCCAAATGAGGAATCTCTTCCATTTGGCTGAATATGTTTTCCTTGTGGAGGGTCTGCGAGCCTCCAGGATAATGTCCTTAACCCTCTGAGATAAAACAGGTTGGTTTTGTTTTATGCAATTTTCCAAGCAGTTAGCTGCAGCGTTTTTAAGTTTGGATGCAGGGTCTTGTAGTTGTTCTGCGTTAGAAGTAAAGGACATAGAGGTAGAGGCCATGAGTTCGTCCGAGACATGCTTCTCAGTAGCGGGTACCAATGCTGCCTTGGCCAGTCTGGAGCTATCAGAATTACCTTTGGCTGTTCCTCTCTGATCTTCAGTAGAACTTTGTACATCAATGGGAGAGGTGGAAAGGCATATACTGTCAGGGCCTTCCAGCTGAAAGAAAGGGAGTCCACCCTCCAGGCTTGTAGGTGGTATACTCTTGAGCAGAATTTCTTCAGTTGGTGGTTGAGTGGGGAGGCGAACAGGTCTATCTCTGGCATTCCCCATTTCTTTGTTATGGTTTTGAAGATGTCTGGATGCAGCATCCATTCGTGAGCATCCGTGGTAGTTCTGCTTAAGCTGTCTGCTAGTGAATTCTCTTTTCCTGGTACGAATCTGGCCTGCAGTTGGATGTTGAGATTCAGGCCTAAGTTCCACAGATCCATTGCCATCCAGCATAGAGGGTATGAATGTGTGCCTCCCTGTTTGTTGATGTACCACATGACTGTGGTATTGTCCGTCCTTATCAGCAGGTGTCCTTGCTGGAGGAATGATTTGAATGCCTCGATTGCATGCTTCACTGCCAGCATCTCCTTTAGATTTATGTGTAGATTCAGCTGGTCTATGGTCCCATGTGTGCCCCCCAGCCTAGGTCTGAGGCATCCGTGGTGATGGTCTGCCTTGGATGTGGTTTGTGGAAAGGCAATCCTCTGTTGATCTGGCAGGCCTGAGCCCACCACAAGAATTCTTTTTTCAGGCATGGAATGATTGGTATCAGGGCTTCTAGACTGTGTCTGTGTTGAGACCATACATTCCTTAGGTACCATTGTAATTTTCTCATATGCAGCCTGGCATGTGGGATCAAGATTATGCAGGATGCCATGTAACCCAGGGCCTGCAGGACTTTCCTTGCAGTAAGCTGAGTTTGTCTTGTTAATGCCATGAAGTAGTCTGGTAGTTGCTTTTGTTTTTCTTCTGTGAGAAAAGCCATCTGAGTTAGTGTCCAGTTCTGCGCCCAAAAATGTTATCTTTTGGGATGGCACTAGTCTTGACTTTTGTATGTTGACTGTGTATCCCAAGGCTTGCAGCAGTTGTATGACATAGGCCAAATCCTGTATTATTTTTGTCTTGTTGTCCGCTTGTATTAGGCAGTCGTCCAGGTATGGGTAGATTTGAATTTCCTGAAGCCTGCAATGTGCAATTACTGATGCCAGGCATTTCGTGAATACTCTGGGTGCAGTAGATAAGCCAAAGGGCAATGCTGAGAATTGATAATGCTCTGATCCTGCAAGAAATCTGAGGTGTCTTCTGCAATCTGGTCGTATAGGGACGTGCAGGTATGCCTCCTTGAGATCTAGAGTCACCAGCCAAGACTCCTTGCCCAACATGGGAAGAAGTTGCTGTAGGGTCAGCATCTTGAATTTTGGAACAATGAGATATGTGTTCAGTGCTGACAAGTCGAGAATAGGCCTCCATTGATTTTCTTTTCTTGGTACAAGGAATAGTTTGGAGTAAAATCCTTGGCCTTGTTCCATAGATGGTACCTTTTCTATTGCTCTCATCCTTAGTAAGCTGATGATTTGTTTTAGAGCCTCTGATTTCAGGCTTGGTGGAAGGTTTAGCATTCCTCTCTTTTTTGGCAGAGTGTGGAAGTGAAACCTGTAGCCTTTGTCTATTGTTTGTAAAGTCCATTTGTCTCCTGTAATGCAATGCCAGTTTTTTGAAAATAAAGCTAGCTTTCCACCCAAGGGTGCTTCCAGTTGTTCCCTGGTAGGCGGAATCAGAGCCAAGTCATTGTGTCTGTCCTGTGGAAGTGGTTGCAGTCGCAGCTGTGGCGGCACTTCTCTGGTTGGCAGGTTGCCACTGACAACCCCTGTACGCACCCCTTGACTTGATCTCTGCCTCTTGGGCGTCTATTTCTGCCTCTCTGTGCTCTGGAGGTGTCTGGAAAGGACCAATTCTTTGAAGGCCAATTTCTGCTGAACCTCGGAGGTTGACCTTGACTGTTTGGACAGATTTTGCTTTTTCTTCCACTTTCTTTAGAACCTCCTGTGCAGGGGAGCCAAATAAACTTTGTTTCTCCATAGGGGCATCTAGGAGTTTAGACTTAACCTGGTCTGGCAAGGATTGTTCTTTTAGCCAGGCATGCCTTCGAATCACTGCTCCAGTCATAGCTGATCTAAATGAAGCCTCCAGTGCATCATAGCCACATTTTAAGAAATGATTACTGACCTGCTGAGAGTTGTGTACCAAATCCTGAAGGGACTTACGGTCTAAAGGTTCAGGAGAGGACAGCTTTTTATTCAGCTGATCTAACAAAAATTCCTGGTACTGTATCATGTGAAATTGACAGTTAAAAGCCCTGGCAGAAAGAGTAGCAGATGTATAAACCTTTTTACCCCATCTCTCTAATGCTCTTGATTCTCTTTCAGAGGGTAGGGGTTTTTTGGCAGAGGCAGCTGCAACACCTTTAGGGCCCTGAGAAATGGTTTCTGGGTCTGCAGCATGGGCCTTATACAAGTGGAAGTGAGAATCCGGGACCTGTAGTATCTGTCAGGTTTGGCAGGGGCCGGGGAAGAGAATCAGGGGCAGAACTGGCATCATTGTATGCATCATCAACAACTGATAGTGTTACAGGTGGTATGGCTAAAGGCCTATGCTGTGGTAAGTGTAAAAAAGTCCTTAGCCTTTTCCTAGAATAAGAAAAATCCTGATCCTGCCATTGGAAGTGTTCCCTCATTGAGTGTAGAGTTTCCCCAAATGAAAATTCTTCTGGAGGGGAGGCAGAAGGAATGGAGTCTTCTGCATCAGAATCCTCATAAGGTGAGTATGGTCCTTCCTGATGGTCAGATAAATCTGAACCATCTGAGGAATAGTCAGAGGAGAGAGGTTCAGGGGGTTCAGTCCTAGGCCTCTTTTCAGGAGGGGGTTGTGAGGCCCTGTCTGGGTGAGGTTGGGTTCCCCTGATCAGAGAAATAAGGTCCTCAGCAAGGCTGAGAATCTGAGAATTTGAGGTAGGTCTGTGAGGGAGCTTTTGTAGGTAAGGCCTTGGAAAGTTTAGCTGCTTTAGCCCTGGAAAAGGCCTTGATAGACATAGAAGCAGGGGTCTAGCTGCCTCACGTGCAGGAGTAGAGATGTCCAACGGAATGGTGTCGGACAAATCTTGAGTGCCTGCTTCTTCAGTAGGAATTTCTGTAGCAGACTCAGCCGGGGCCTGTGTGGCCTCGGTTGTCGGAGGCATGCTTTCGGCCGAAGGGAGAACCGAGGTCTCGGTTTCAGCCGAAACAGAGACACTCGCGGTAGGCCTAACCGTGGTTTCAGCCAAAACCGCGGGCCGCGAGTGTCGGTCCTTTTCCTTGCGTTTTTTAGCTAAATGTGTAGTCAGTGTCTCCGACGGCATTTTATATGCAAAAGTGGAGCCAAAAACTCTTCAGCAAACTCCGACCGACGTCTAAGTGTCCGTCGGTTGAAGGAAGCACAGGCTAAACAAGCTGATACGTCGTGGTCTGGGCCTAAGCAAGGAAGGCAGTAAGAGTGGAAATCCTTATGAGGTATTTGTTTCCCACAAGTTAAACAATTATTTACTTTGTCTGACATCGGCTGAGGCAAGAAAGAGTCCCCAACGGGGTACTTAGCTTTTTAGAAGTCTTCGGTAGCTGAAATCTCTGGATCTGACTGACCGGCACTTGCGAACAGCTTCTGCTTCGGGCACCGCGCGGCAAGAAAGACTGAGGAAAATGGCGTCGGCTGATGCCTTTATACCCCAGGAGCTATGACGTCGGGTGAAGTGCGACATCAGCCGAGGCCAGACCCAGACTTTGGAATCCGGCCGACCGAAGGGCTGCCTGAGGCAGGACAACCCATATGTTATGACTGCAGATGCATCCTTGAAGGACATCTGTACAACTAAGAGCAGCTTAGTGCTTCTGGGCACCAGATGGCGCCAGGGCAATATGCTAACATGCACTAGATGCACAGGTCAGCAACAAAACTCTCATGCAGTTCACCAGGTCCCAAATGACTATGGCAAGTAGTTCAAAAACATACTGGGAAAAATGCTGCTAGAGGACAAATCCATGGACATATGGATCTGGACTCTGACACAGAAGTAACAGTTTTAATGGTTCCAAATGTGGTGTCTAAAGAAGAAAACGTTAGCTCTTGTATCAAAAGCCAACTAGAATTTTTCTGAAGATAAAACAGAGATGCTGTTGCAGCCGAGAACAGGAAACAGAAATGCTAAGTTAGCACTCTGAACAAACTGTTCTGCTCACTCATCACTGTTTTTGGTGAAAAGTAACCACTCAGACCTAGACGGAAGGCGTCTGTATTAGGCGGAGAGAAGGGAAAAAATGAATTAAGGTTAAACTGGATTATTAAACCTGAGAGGATAGTCATAGTACAGCAGTCCATCAAGCCAAAAAGTGAAATTGACCTGAAGTGCCTGCAAAAGTGTGGCGTCTCATGCTGGTTACACAGAGTGAGTGGGTAACGCAATAATTCCATTAATGACAAAATATGACTCTACCAAAACTGAAAAGAATTTTAAAGGATAAAATGAACCCAGCACTCTGTGGAATAATACCCTGTTCCTCACACAAGCAACTATGTTGCTGGCTTGAAAGGCAGACATATGTTCTGTAAGATGTATGTTGTGTCGGGTGTATTTAAAGATGCACAAGGACGAGAAACCCTTTGAGGTATTTAGTATTATGATACAGAAGGAGATTTTTTTAGGGCGACATTTCTTCCAGTCTTGTTATCAAGAGCTAAACCTGTCAGAAATCTGCAAGGAGGCAAACCTCATTCCAAGGACATCGGACTTCCAGATTCTAAGGGCAATGAAGAGAGTCTCTACTATCTTGCAATGCTACCTAAAACATTTCACTGCTCCACCTTCCCAGTATAACACCACATGGGGGGACTCAATCTACACATGAGAATCCAAACATAGAATCTCTTATCTGTACAAACAGAACAGTAGCTAGGGAAGCTTGCACCTTGAGCAGTCCCCAGCTCTCACATCCTACAAACCAAACTTGAAGAGCAAAATAAATTAAATTCCTCAGAGACTGAAGTGGGGGAAAAAGTTCCTTCAATACTCAGAGATCATTCCTATTTATTTATGTATTTATTTATTTAACATTTGTTGACCGGGAAAGTCCGACTGGGTCAAGAACCCATTTTCAGTGGAGGCCTGGGGAGAAAAGCTACACAAAGTGACAAAAGAGTCGCATGTTAAAATAAAAAAAAATAAAAAAAAAAAAAATCAAAATACAGTAAAAAATTACACAGAAACTTCTGTAGAGTAAAAAATTTGGCAGTAAACACAAAAAAAAAATCAGCAGTTAAAAAATAAATCAAAGATATAAAATACAGTGAACATTTACAGAGAAACCTCTGCAGAGTACAGAATTTGACAGTATGCATGTACAAAGAGCATTTCATTTATGTATTAGTGTATAGCCTACAGTGAGAAAAAGGTAGTAGTATTGACTTTAGGTAGTTGCTATTGATTTCTAGTACAGATTGCCATCCAGGAGTACATTAGTTTAAGTTTGTTTATCAAGAATTACAGTTCCTATGCTGGGCTGATTGTACAGCTTATAATGCAAGAAAGGATGTCTACAGTGACCTTTAAGTATACTTGCAGGAGGGCTTTAGAGAAGGGGGAAACACACAGTGTAAAAGTTATCTGAAGTTCATAAATCAAGACTAGGAGGAAAGTGGGAAGTGTAGAGAGTTTAAGGAGTGGAAGGTAGGGTGGGGTAGCTTGGTAAAGTAGGTTTGCTAAGTTTTTTTTGCATTCAATATAACAGCAACATGTGTTTATGTGACTGCATTACTTATTTTTATTTATTTATTTTATTTTACATTTGTTTACCGGGATGGTCCGACTGGATACATGTCCATTTTCAGTGGAGGCCCAGGTAGAAAAGCTCCAAGTTAGTAGATTACATTACATTAGTAACATTTACAAATTAACAGTTTACAGTCTTCAGTAAGGTTACAAGCATTTATAGAACATGGTAGGCAACTGAGAGTTTCACACAGGGTTTCAAACAGATAAGGACTTTATCCTGTAACGAGCTCTAGATATGCCACAAAGCATACACATTTTAGAGTCAAATGACAGATTTAATTAGGCAAGATATCCAATACCAGGGGGTGGGTGTTTATAATAGTCACTACTAAATAGTACCAGTAACCTTCCATGCATACCCAAATGACAAATCTGTGATGAAACAGGTCTGACGATGTGAATGGTCCAACAAGACAACATGACCATATACTTGCGTGTACGTTTTAAATATCAAAAGATAATCGGTCTGCAACATAGTCATCTATTATTGTAAAAAAAGATTTAAACACAAAATGCCAACACTCAAAACATGCATGCTCTGACACAATAACTCCAAGCATGCAACGTAAAAGCAGTCCAACACTCCCAATTTAGAACTCCAAGCTTGCACAATAGTGGGGAAAGAGCATTTTTCAATCCCAGCTGTTACAGTGAACTTGCACTGGCACCTTCGATCAGATCATGTGTTGATCAAACAGGGTGAAAAACACATAGCTGTTCGGAGCGAAAAAAAAAAAAAAATTACATTTCCTCTAAAATTTCATACATACTAAATACTCCTCCAGTCCGCGGTGCTGGTGCTGCGGTAGCGTTGTCGCCTCACAGTACGACGCTGTCCGGTTCGATTCTCAGCTAGAGCATCTTCTGCGTGGAGATGTGCGTGAATGGCCGTACCTTCGTTGAAGGTTGTGCGTCAGGGCTGGCAACTTGGCACGTAACAATCAGCTGCCAATCATTAGCGGACCGGAGTTCCGCTGTGGCGACCCCCTAACCGGGAAAAGCCGAAAGACACAACACAACAACTAAATACTCCTCCAAAGTCTTTTTGTAAGAGAGACCTCTATGTAACCCTCATGTGGGAGCGTACACTTCCCCCAAAATAATGCAATGTGAAGAAAATGCATCTAAATAATCAAAGACGCAAAAAGTTGAACACTCAAAGAGCGAATATTCCGAAACTTAACTCCATATTGACCCCCCACTAAATATATACTCCAACTACAAGATCGCACTACAGTGAGGAAAGGGCAAATATCCCAATCTTCACTGTACTGCAATCTCAAAAACAGAACTTCGAGTTTTCGGCACTTTCGCTATTTTGACGTTCGACATTTTCATTTTACGATAACGTGATATAGATCCAAGAAAATGAGGGTATACAACACAAACTGTTTTTGTATCCTCCTGTCATTGGATAAATGAAATGGCTGTCTCACAGATTTTGTCTTCTGCAGAACAGCGAGCCATTGCCCTTGTTTCAGGCAATTTAACTAACGCAGAATTTTGCTACATTCAAACTTAACATGAAGAATTTGGGCACAACTTCAAGAATTTGAAATTTAAGCAGTTACTGAATGAAAGTTGACATTTCTCAGACACACTCAACTTTCGACATTAGTTGACTGGAGTGCATTATGGCCATTCCAACATTGCTGCTTCCAACACATTATAAGACTGCTTTGGAGCTCATGCCTTGCAGGCTAATAAGAATCACTTTCTAAGAATGCTTCTTTCAAACTGGCCACTCCAACCACTGCTCAGAATAAAATCTTCTACTTAAGTCAAAAATGCACCCACCACTTATGCACAAGTAAGAAAGGCAACCAATATTAAAATCTTAATCGGACTTACAGATATAGTGGTATATGGTCTCTTTTGTGACCTCCAAATCTTGCCAGATCTTTATCCTTACCTGTCAATTGGAAAGTAACTATCACTTCATTCACTGTGCATACTGACAGTGGGGAATACATGTCACAATTCAGTATTTAAATACCAGGACTCTAGTGTTAGAATAGCTATGTTCAGGTCTCTGTGGAGTCATGCATATGAAAAAACACAGAGGTGAAGTAAAAGTCCTAGTTAAAAAAACAAATTTTCTAATTTTTTGTCAGAATCTGCAAATACCTTCTAACAAGTATTCAATTACAGTTTACATGTTTAAGAAGCATCCCTACATACCTGCATTTCAAAGCAGTTACCTGCACTCGAGTGTGTATGTACTTCATGCACTGCTCCAATTCTTTTGCACATACCTGTAAAACCGCACTCACCCAGGTCATTCACACAGTGCTAGCCACGTAAATTTATCTCAGCCATGTAGTCTGTCACCTAGTCATTCTCTCACTCGTGAAAAAAAAAACTCATTCATTCCTGAAGTGCATGCAGTTCACAAGCGCACACGCACACACGCACTGCTTTCCCTCATTCACGCATTGCTTACACCTACTCATTACAGCATAAAAACAATGAGGCATCATTTGCATCTTTGTTATCTATTTACTGTTATATTCTGAAAAAAGAATTTGAAACCCGCTTTACCTCGGGAATCCATGGAACTCCATTTAGACATTGACCAGTTATCACTGGAAAACATCCATACTCACTTTTTCCAGTGACAGTCAACACAACCAAAATCACCTGGAGCCATTTTTTTTTACTTTTTTCTTTTTCTTTTTTGGGACTGGCAAGTCCTGATACAATGCACAGTCTGCGATACATTTTTTTTGCTATCTAAAGGACACTGGTCATCACAGTTGATGCCCAAAGCAGTTGGTCTGTACAACTCTTTCCCCAAAAGGCCCCATCTACAGTCTGTGCTACTGCCTACAACTGCATTCACGGGGTGAATTTGAGGTGGAAAAGTGTAGCATGTTTTTTTTTTTTTGTTTGTTTTTTTGAGGGGGTTAGAAGACAAAGGATTAACGTGCAAACTCCATTTAGACATTGACCAGAGGTCAGGCTCAAACCTTGTATTTTGTGCATGGGAAGTGAAAACCATAGCCATTATGCCAACTGCGTCTTACCTTCACCATCATACTTCCTGTTGTTCTTATTTACTTACTATGTGCAGTTAAAAATAATGAAATATATCAGGGGAATTTCAGTACTGTTCATAGTATGGAACTTTGTGTGTAATCTTGTGTTTATTCAATCCTCCACTAGATGACAAGAAAGCAATGCTTTAGTTCAGGACCCATATTTATAACAAAGGTATAACGAAACGTATAGGTTTGTCTCTTGTTTATGCTTACAATGGTCACTGTAATAAAGCCATCCAAATACTAGCCAAGAATTTCTCATTAGTTTGTGTACTTCTAACTAGAGGCATGAATGTGTGAGTGATTTTACATACCCATATTATAAATACGGACTACTTCCAATTTATAAGCCAATATTAGACTGCTGATCTAGAAAACTATTAGTGGCGAAGCCACAAAACCCCAAATCGTTGGTACAACTGACATGACTAATTTATACCTAGTTTCAAACCTTTTCAAGGAAGGCTTGAGGGCCCAGACATCACTAAATGCAATCTTGAGTACTGGCAAGTACTTCTACAGTATTACATTGGGTTGACACAGCTAGGCTTAAAATGGCCTCCGGGTCGATAGCCTAGTAATCTCCTGTGATGCTATGATCTGCAGTGTATTTATGATTGTCCATCCTTTCACCCAGGTTACACTTAGAGAGTCAAAGAGCCAGTTCGTTTTACATCCACAGGAAGTCTATTCCATAAAAGATGGATTCTTTGGGATATCTCTATCTCACCAGCAAGTCATATTTATGTTTCTGTAGAATTTAAGAAGTCTTGAGCTGGTGTTAAGAATGTTACTAGTTTTGTGGATGTTCAGAAGGTTGCAAAATGACTAGATCCTTTGAGTCTTTGTATGCTAGACAGAGGTCACCTCTCAAGAGTCTACGAAACAAAAACAGAGAACAAGCACATACCCTTGATTATCTTACTGAGAAAACACGGTGGTCTCTCAGGCTGGGTCATATGCTTAGACAAATGCACACCAAAGGAGCCATTAAACTCTATTATGGGCCTGACGGGGGAGGAGTAGAAAGGGATGACAACTTCCTTGGATCGGGAAGGAATACCCCTGTGATTAGTCTGGCAAGATTAAAAACAAGATTTTCTAGCAACAGTGGCTACATGGTAATCAAAGGAAAGTTTGTTGGTAATGAAAGTGACCTGGTCCCTAATGGCTGAGTCGACTTTCAGAGTGGGTCACTTATGTGACAGGTGCATGTGTGCCCAGTTTTGCCCAAGGACACAAAGCTGCACTTCTTGGCATTTAGGTTTTAGGCAGTGATCAAGGAATCACTTGGTGTGTGTTAGTCTTTCATGAAGAATTTGAAAGTCAGATGGAGTTTATTACAGCCTCAAGTTTGTTGCCATCTGCAAACTTGGCCAGCCACAGGCCTCTGATGTCAGCCTTGACATTAGAAAAGTTAATACCAAAGAAAAGTGGTCCTAGAACCAGTCCCTGGGGACAGCATTAGTAATTGCTCATTTCAAAGTCAGCATATCTATCACACTAACAGACTGGGTTCTGTTAGCCAGTTTGCTATCTAGTGGGTAACACAGGAGTTTGCACTTAGTATGATTAGCTTGCTGATAATGCCAGAATGAGGGATGGTATCAAAAGCAGGCCAGGTCCAAGTAGGCAGTGTGAACAGATTTGCTAGAGTAAAGGTAGTACAGGTTGCAGTGAGTGTTACACCACTTTGAAAGCTATTTCTCAGGCTTGCATGGCCTGCTTGCAAAGCAGGTAACACTGAGTCCCTCTTTGCCTGTTCACATATCACATCACAGTTGTACTGTCTTGTCCTCACCTGTAAAAGTGGTGAAGGCTTTCGGAGTAAGGATGACAGTCATCATCTCTGTGACATTTGTGCTTTTTTCCCGTATTTGTCCTTCCAAGCCCCGTGTACTTGAAGTGTTCCCAAATAAGCTCCCTAGGCTAGGTCAGAGGAATCCATGGTCACGGTCATCTTAGACATAGATGGCCAGAATGCCATTCACAACTTGGAGCACACTGTTGCATCAGTGACGTGTTCAAATAAGCCTACCTGGTTCAGGTGGTGGGATCTGTCTTTAACAAACCCAACCTGACTTGGGTTGAGGGCTTCTAGACTGCCTTTGTCCTTAGTTTTGGAAGGATGTGTTCCATTGCTTTGCAGATAAGGCTGCTAGGGCTTGTATGTCTGTACTTTCCTGGAAGAGTAGTAAATTCCTCCTTATGGACTGAAACTACAACAGTTCTCTATTCCCCTGGCACAAATTCACTGGACTGGCTGAGGTTGAATAGGCATTACAGTACAGAGTCTACCAGATAGTGTCGAATGTTGACAAGAAGGCAGCCTGTCAGATTACCAGGATCCAAGGAACAAGTGTTTTTGGCCTTGAAGAGAGCACTCAGGACCTGCTCAGAGGTGACTTTAGCTGTTTACTGTTCAGAACGCTTATTAGTCATTATTCTGTGATTTTAGTGCCTGTATAAAACTTTGCACAGTTTGTGGCTCACTCCTACATAACTCAGCAATGCTTGGCATCCTTTCCTGAGTTTCAGAAGACATTTTCTTTCATCAGCAATCCAAGCAGAGCCAAGTACTTTTCGTTTTGAATTTGGTTATTGAACTGCTGTCGATTCACTGAATTATCTACTGCTTTTTCTGCATTTTAAACTGTTTGGTACTGCTGTACACTTAGACTTGAAGTGCCTTATTTTGTGTTGCTGTTCGTTTACCAAGCCTTACATAATCTTACTGGCAGTAATTAGCTAGCGGTTTTAATTACTTGGATAACACTGCACTTCAATGTAAAAACACACAAAAAGTGCAACACAAGGACAAAGCTTTTCACTTAATGGCAATAGGTGGGTAGCCTGGTCTATCCAAGTTGGGAAATATGCAGGGAGTGCACCAAGTGTTGTTTATTGGCCAGAGGGCTTATCAGTCATTATTCTGTGTTTTTAGTGCTTATATAAAATTTAGCGCATTTGTGTGTAAATGCTCATTGTGCATCAGTGGTTAGCAGTGTCCTGTACAGTAACAGACAACTAGAAGGTAAAACTTTCCAATAGAACTACCTCTGAAACTGCACCCAGTAACTCTGACTATAGAGAAACTACTTCGCACATTGAGCAATACAGAGCAACTGGTTTGCTTGTTGAGGAGCACAGTCTTCAAACTTATTATTTTGCCTGGTCTAGCGTCTAGCCACAAAAGCACCCTTAGTTGCCCTCTTTTAACCCCATGTGCACCGAATCATTGTAACTTATCTAATAAAGAATCTAACATCATGGATATGCACTTTTCCACAGTCAGTCTGGTGGACATGGGTATCTTTATTTTTTTAAACACCTTGATTAAATTATCATTTAAGACATAGAAAAACACTAACAGAAAAGAAAACAAACCATTTTAACATTTCCATTATACATCACATATATTTCCTTTGCTATTACCATCAGTTCAACTTTACAAAAAAAAATTGCCGAATTCCTCTGTTCCCTTAAACTTCACTCCTCCTTCGACTGAACATTATTATGCATGTATTTTTCCCACGATTTCCACTTATTTGTATGAAATTTGCACCTTGCCTTTTCTAAGCATCCTTCTTCCAGTTCTTTTATCTTTTTATAATATTTAATACCTTAAGTACAGTTGGTGTAGACTACAACTTCTATTTTTTAGTAATTTTTTTTGGCAACCAACAGACTTACACTTAATAAGGCCTTACTATGTCTAAACAATTCAGATTCTGTATCCCAGCTCAAAAGAACCATTTTCTTACTAACGGCCATTTGTTCGCCAAATATTTCTGATTTTATATATATATATATATATATATATATATATATATATATATATATATATATATATATATATATATATATATATAAATCCTTACAGAATATTCTGACTACTCATTACACTCCCAAAACATATGCTTCCAATTACCTCTTTCTTCTCCCTCACACCTCCATCATTTATTATCTACGTGACAAAAAATTCTTTGAAGTCTACTTGGGGTATAAAAATACCTATGCAAACACTTCCAAGCAAAGATCCTAAGCCTTCCGGACTTAGCTGTATACTTGTGAGCCATACATCTTCCCACTGTTTTCTAGTAATTTGCTTTTCCAGTCTCTCTTCCCAATCTTTACTAACCTCCTCCAACTGATTCTTACAGTTATCATGCAATATTTTATATGCTCTACTAATTATTATTTTTTTTTTTAATAGCCGTTTTTGTTCTACAGTCAAATAAAAACTACATCAGAGCACATATTTCACATAAAATCCCTGTATCCTTTTCTCTTTGCCTACAATCCGAGATGAAGCCCTGGTAGGGAAGGTGGTGTCTAGCCTGGAAGCCAGAGGTCTTCCTGGTCTCATCCCACTCAATTAAAACTTTCCTGGTCAACTTATTTGATCCCAATATCTTTGTTCCTTTGCCAGGTTTCTCCAATAAATTTCAACCTCTTGCCTATTTTCTGTACCTCTAAATGCAGTTATCCCTATTGGCAAAATCTATTTTCTCCATTTTCGTACTGGCTTAGTTCTGTTACTTTATGAATACAATATGCTGCAATGTTATTATTCTCCTTAAGGATCCGTAACCAAAATCTCTCTATTCCTTGAACTTCTCCCTTGCTTCATCATCATCCCTTTCTACTTCAAGTTACAACCTTCTGCTTGTGTTATGTATACGAGCCTTAACTATGTATCTATAAAACATCTTTTCAAATCAGGTAAACCTAAACCACCTTGTTCTATTGGAAAGATAAAGTTATCCCACTTAACTCTTGCTCTCCCAGAAAATTCCTTCAATTCTTTATTAATTACTGTCCACAACTTCTCCTCAGGTTGATAAAAGTATGCCTGACGCATATACAAAACTAAAGGGACTAAACATTTTCACTGCTTGTATTTTACTACCCATAAATAAGAAGTTTCCAGATTCCCAATTTTTGTATCTTTTATTTAGTCTCTTCCCACATCTCCTTAGCTGCCTTAACAGAAGCCTTTTTAATCCATACTCCTAAATACTTCACCTTATCAATTCCCCATAAATATACAAACTCTATATCCTGTAGACCTGTACTCTTTCTAAACATATATGGTCCTTGCTCAAATCAACATGAATTTATTATACAAATCTATAATTTATTATTAAAGTTTCCTAACCGTGAGTATGTAATAGAGGGGGACTGGAATACTGTCACTGACCTCTTAAAAGACAGGTTGAGCAGAAACAAATCACGTAATGCCCAAGCATCACAGGCTTTGAATGAGCTAATGCTAGACTTCAACTTACTTGACCCTTTTAACTCAAGGGGTCAATCTAATCCTAATGACAAATTTACTTTCTACTCCCCATGTTATAAATCATGGTTCAGGATTGACTTTGTCCTAACCTCAAACGCCCTACTAAATGAAGTCCATACATTCAAACAGCCCTAGGTTTTACTCGAAAATAACCTTAAAATTATACCCCTGAAAAAACAAAAAAAAAAAAAAACAAAATGTTAGTAACTTCAAGTCTTGGTCTTTGAACCCAAATCTCAATAAAGAGGAAATTGTAGAAGAAATTAATAAGGATCTAGAACTAATAAACAGTCTTCCAACTTTGGACATTACTCTAGACTATGTGTGTCCAACCCGCGGGCCGCATGTGGCCCTCAGAGCTCTTCCGTGCGGCCCGCGACCCTAGTTCAGTCCAAAAACAAAAATACAACATTTTTTCCGTTTTTTTTCCCCGTGCCATTTATTTTTCATGACCGCAACCTTTAACCTTACATTGTCGGTGTGCGCATGTGCCAAGAGCACCCTTGCCGTTTATTTTTTTTTCGCGCCGAAATAGGACCTTTGTGTTCGCGCCGAAGAGCTGAAGTGGAAGGATTAGTTGTTTGCACCGAAGACCTGAAGAGGGATTAGCCATTGTATTTAAAACAAACAGCAACTCCTAACTGTATTGACAGGTAAGTATGAAATGCTGCTGTTATTTTTTTTAATTATATGGTTTGCTAGGATTGTACACCAGGCTATGATTTTTGAGGGTAGAGAATTAGGGCAACCTTTACAGAACAACCCAAACTACTCATGCATAATGGCTTGCTAAATTTGTGACTCTGACATGAGGGTGTGCTTCTTCACTGTGCAAGTACGCTGATCTTGAATATCGTCTCAGTAAATGTGCTAAGGTGCTGAAGTTTGTAGTATTACCAGAATGCTAGAAGAAGACCAGTTGTACAAAGGTGTGCACATATCAAGAGTCTGAAGGTTTGCTGTGGCACTGTATTTGTTTTCTGATAACTTTGCCTCCAGGTTTTCAAGAGCTGCCCTATCCAGTTATCCTTTTAGCTTGATACAGATTGCTTGTATATTTGATAAATGTTTGGTTAGCTTGGCTGTGTAGTGCAGAGGTGACATGTTTTGATGAGTATAAGCTGAACAGGATGAGTGAAGTGAGATGTTTTTCACTGCTGACTGTTCAGGTGCTCACCCAAATACAAACTTGACCACTCATGCAAAGAAGTATATCCTGCTAAAATTAACACAGCTGTCATTTCCAAGACTAGGTTAAAAATATATATATATGGCAGGGACCTGCTTGAAACTGTGACCTGCTTGAACTATAACCTGTCTTCAGCCCATCATCTCAGCTTTATTGTGACACCTTTAAAATTGCTGCTTTGCAGTCATTTGTCGTACTTTCTCTGTTTTCTCCTATCAGGCTTTCTTTTTCATTTGCTGTTCTGCCAGTGACAGTGTTTTTTTCCTCAGTGCAACATAATTTTTGTCCAGATTGTAGCTTCAGTGTCTTCAGGAAAAACAGATCACTGGCTGTGCACTTCAACAGTGCTCAGTTTTCAGTGAGCTGCTGGAAGATGCTTCTCTGTTTAAGTATTTATTTTAAAAAGTGAACTACTTAAAAATGTTTGTTTGCAGTAAGATTTGAATCTGATTCCCACTTCTTTACTGCTTTTAACTGCTGTGTACTTGAATGGAGTAATATAACAACTGTGCAGATTTTCTTTTCTCCTTCTACATATGGCATATATTAGAGACCTACAGAAACAATTTTGCTTCAAAGGGAAGTGCTATAGTTGCCATACATCCCCTCAGTACTTCTTTATGAGGACTTTGCTTCACCTTTCTGTTTAATGTTAAGTACTGGTCTCTTGATTGATGGTAATGTCTTCTGTTTATGAAGAAACTGCTGGGAGAGTTGAGGCCATAAATAAGACATTTCATACTATAAAGGTGTTTAATATATTTTGACTTTGTTCTCTTTCTACTAGTACACTGCTCATTGTGACGGCTTTGGTTATACTTGAGCAGTTCATTGAAAGCAGGTACTGAAACTAAAGGAACTGATAAGAGGATAGACATGTATGGGAAATGCGTTTCCATTTTGGGTTTCACCTTGTTATATGATGTTGCTTTATGAATTAGTACTACTATTCATATGATCATCGCTGATTTTGTTTGGGAGAAGTGGTTTTGTAAACTAAGTGTCACACTAGTGGCAAAAGCAAACTCCAATAGTTTCCTATGATTGTTGAAGTGGAAAGTCCACCTACTTTGGCTAGCCAGTTCTCTGTAACATCATTTGCATAGAAAAGAGCCAAATGAGCTTCCTAATACTAACAGAAGTGTTTGTCCTATATGCAAATGATTTTATAGACTGAAGCTTTGATTTTTTTTGTGCTCAGTCCATATACTTAACATATGTCTTGAAGATGTTACATTAATGTTTATATATGATATGAAGGAGGAAGTGTTTACACTACAGAGAGAAATGAAAAATAACCAAGTGGTAGAACTGTGTAAAGTGAAATGGCCATCACTAAGGACCTCAGATGGTTGGATGTGATCAGCATGTTGCTGTGTGCACTTTAATATTTTTAGGAATATGGTATTTTTGGTAGGCTGCGGTGGTGCAGCGGTTAGCATTGTCACCTCACAGCAAGAGGTTCTCCCATTTGATTCTCAGCTGGAGTGCCTTCTGTGTGGAGTCTGCATGTCCTCCCTGCAGTCGAGTGATGTTTAAAGACTTGCAGGTAGTGTGAATGGGCGTGCCTTCTTTGAAGGTTGGGTGTCGTGCTGGCAACTCGGCACTGTAAAAATCTACTGCTAATCATTAGCGGACCGGAGTTCCGCTGTGGCGACCCCTAACCAGGAACAGCCAAAAGACATTGCTTTGTATACCAGGCTATGTATTTAGAGAGGCATAATACATATGCAGTGAAATGTACGGTATAAGCCACAAGAAGCATGCAATCAGAAGCATACTTTGTTAGAAAGCTTATTACACCTTGGGGAGGAATCTTTTGCAGTCAGTGGAATATATAGAAATGCAGAGTGGTACGAATGCAGGAGAAAGATAACTGAAATTAATGAGGGTAATTTGAAGTCAGGCTTTGCTGTTACTAGGGTGGACTTTGATTAGCCCGTATATCTGGCATACGGGCCAAAAAAAAAAAAAAATTCGCTAAACACAGAGCTTCTTGTGTTCTGCCTTAAACAGAAGTAGCTCCGTGTTTAGCGCTTTTTGATTGGCTTGTATGCCGGTATATGGGCCAATCAAAAAACACAAAATATTAATACACTAAATATGGAGCTACTTCTGTTGAATGCGGAACTGATGTTTCTGCATTAAAAACCTTTTTTTTTTTTTTTTTTGCTCTTTAGTTTACGTGAGAGACTTTTTTTTTTTTGGGGTCCTCACTTGCCATCTACAATTATATATTTTACATGCGGCCCCCAGACCATTTCTGTTGACTCAATGCGGCCCTTGCAACAAATCAGGGGTCTACTGATGCAAAAAACCTTGTACTATAAAAAACTCTCTAAACAAAAAGGAGAGAGAATAACATACAAAATTCACGAAATTGAAAAAATCACTTCAACTGAACTTCACACCAGAGTTAGAAAGCCAACTGCTGAACAAACAAAAGGAGTTTTATTTGCTTCACGCGCAAAACCTCTTTTTCCTGGAAATGAAATTCCTCGCTAATTAGTTTGAGTGGGCACAGCAACCCTCAAAACTACTAGCTAGACTTACTATTAATATACATCAAAATCCCACCACTAATTACCCAAATTACTTATAATAACAAACTATTTACTACTAATCAAGATATAAATACTTGTATTTGAAAAGATATACAGGAAATTATATGGACCTCAAGATTCAATCTCTCTGGAGACCTATAGCACTCTCTTCAACAATAGTAATTTTCCAAAAATAGAAAAACATCAAATTGAGCTCTTGGAAGCACCCTTTGTATCAGAAGAAGTTATGGACGCAATTAAAAGCTTACACAAAAACAAATCCCCAGGTCCAGATGGCTTTACTTCAAACTTCTACAAAAACATTTCCCCACAAATTGATTCCTATCCTTCTTAAAGTCTACAATCATATTAGCAAATTTGGTTTCAATACTCATACCTAAACAACTCCAAGACTTCTTTATGCACAAGTCCAACACTGATAAAACCATTCCAACAAACTACAGACCAGTATCTCTTATAAATTTAGATATAGAAATTCTTTCCACAATACTAGCGAATAGACTTAAAAAGTTACCTACAATTATATCCCCAGAACAGACTTGGGATAATACCCTCACGCTGGATGCAGCCATGCAGCTTTTGGTGAAAGAAAAGCTCCCCAGATATCTTCTAGCACTTGATGCCACCAAGGCATTTGACAGAGTTAACTTGGACTTCTTATTTTTCATTTCAACATTCCAAACATATTCATAAAAAATATTTAAAATACTTTAGAACTCTTCATTTACCACACTATTTATAAATAAATCTTCCTCTAACAGAATAAAATTAAATTAATTAATGGTACTAGACAAGCCTGCCTCATTTTGCCACATCTCTAAAATTTATATTGAACCGCTATTATTTATCTATCACAGAGAACCTTTCATCATATTCCCAGGATACTGAACAACAACCTGCTGTTCTCAGCCTTTGCTGATGACCTCAACATATACTTCCAGTTACCTAATTTGAATTTAAATAAAATTTAAAAAAACTATTGATATCTTCTCGAAAGCCTCCAGTTATGGTTAACCCCTCAAAGTCGCTCATATTTCCCATTAACACACAACCTGTCTCGCTTTCCAGTTACTGAAATTAATTTAAAATATGATTTTTAAGTACCTAGGAATTTTGTTCACAATCAAAAAAACTCTTTTCAAAATAACTTAATAAGGTGGACAGATATCGAATATGACCTAGATAGATGGAAAAACATGAGATTTCCTGTCCCGTCCAGAGTAGTGTCCAGAGTAGTAGTAATAAAAATAAACAAACATTCTACCCAAAGTCTTATACCAATTAAATGCAACCAGTTCTATTATTCCTATTGTCTTTTTTTAAGAAGATGAACAAAACCTTAACTAAATTTATCTGGTTTCCAAAAACTCCAAGAATTGCTCTACCAAGACTAATACTCCCATAAAATAAAGGAGGTCTGGGTCTACCGGATTTTAAGTTATATTACGATCTAATATGTGCCAATTGAATCCTTTTAGTTGCAGATCATAACCCTATAAACTTAACCTACACTCCACAATGGATCAAACTATGGCACGTTTGTATCAAAACACATAAACCCTATATCCTTACCTTTCACGGATAGATCCATACTAAAAAGGACACCAAAATACATATTCTAATCAAACATAAAATCAAAACATTTCAAAATCTATTCTCCTCTTTACACCTTGAGAATATGCGTGTCCTTCTACAACCTGTCAATCTAATCTCAAACCTAAAGCTAGGCAATAAAATGTTAATCTTGAATGAATTTCCCCAAATCAAGAACTATACTGTCGGGACTTCTACAGATTTAAGGACAATTCATTAAGTGATATTAAAACTAATCTAAACCTAAGCAACAAATATACCATAATATTGAGAAAAATTAAAGAACTGGTATCTTCTATTAGGGGCATCCTAGACAGAGTTGAAGAAAAAACAATAAAAGCAACAGTCCCAAAGGATGGAGGAGCAAAACACACACCAATAAAAGTGAGTCCACCACACTGGCTGACCAATAAAGGATAGGCGGAAAACACAGATATCGGTATCGGCGTTTTCCTCCTTTCCTTTATTGTTCAGCCAGTGTGGTGGACTCATTTTTATTGGGAGTTGAAGTAAACCTTGCAAACTCAAAAACAAGATGCTATTGGCTTCATACAAATTAATTTCGGACATTAAATACCCATCTTTACTTACTTACACTCAATATTGGAGGGGGAAAAAATTCTAAATTTAACTGATGTTCAGCTCACTCTTGCTTTAAGTAACACAAATTCTCTCCCTTCAAGAAGCTTGTATACACCCTGTTAATGATAAACAATAATGTCCATTATATTCCAGAATGACTAAACAAGTTCTTCCCAAGCACCTCTCCCCCCTCTGCCCTTTTTGTCCGTTGTAACCGGCTGACCTTTTACATATTCTCTGGTACTGCAAATATGCACATAACCTGTGGAACTCATTAAGGGTCAAACTTCAGAAAATGGGCTGTGGGCAATCCACCCTATCTTTGGAGTTACTTATATTGCAAGTGAGTCCTATTAATATGCCCAAGTCTGACTTGAATATCCTGATTGCTCTATTTGCATTAGTCAAACTGTACAACACCCAAAACTGGCCTAACAGGTCAAAACTAGAGTGGAAGCGCTTTGTTAATATGGCCTCTAAATACATCATATCTCAAACTATTTATAGGTAATAAGAATAAGCGTATGAAATGTCTCAGTTTCTGGAATCTTATCCTGGAACACATTTTGAAATAAACTACAATAACACATCTATCATCCTATCCCTATGCTGATTCTCAAAGTCTCCTCCTCATGAGATTTTAACAGACCGTAGTCTCTGATGATTTCATTTTTGACTGTCATTGTAATGAAGTGATCACTTTCTAACTTCAATAATTGTAGCACTATATGTAAACAGTTGTATACAGTATGTGTAAATGAATCCTACCACATACCACTTACTCTAAATGTACGCCTGTTTTACACCAAACATCTAATTTAATTGTATAAATGAACCATTTTCTTTAAGCAATAGAAATTTGTCATCCCAAGGACTAGAAGGTAAAAGGCATTATCTTAACTGATAGTTCAAGGTTAGTCTGTTCATGAAGATGTCATCTTGTATGTTTTTGCATATTAAATGTTGAAAAACACAATAAAATGTTTGGAAAAAAAAAATCCCCATAAATATGGATATTACTGAAACAATTTGTGTGTGCGTACATAATTTATGGCTGTAGCCTTTGTTCTATTTTCTCTAATTTTATATCCCAAAAAGACTTGAAACTGTCTCAAAATGTTCCACAACACTGAGACATACTTTTCTGGACTTATCAGATACAAAACAATATCATCTGCAAATGAAGCCAACTCTTGACCACCATACCCATTATATCCTTGTACTTCTGAGTCCCTTACTTTCTTTGCCAATGGCTCCAATATAAAGCAAATAAAGGGGAAACAGGACACCCCTGCCTGTTTCCTCTACAGACATGGTTATCTTCAGACAATGTAGCAGTTTGTTGCTTTAACCCTTATAGTATGCAATATTTTATTTACTTATATAACATTTGTTTACCCGGAAAGTTTGACTTGGAACAAGCCAATTTTCAGCAGAGGCCTTGGGAGAAAAGCTCCAGGCACATGCCTTTGTGACGTGGGAGGAAAACCTAGTACTCAGAGGAAGCCCATATGAACACAGGGAGGGCATGCAGACTCTGCACAGAAGGCACCCCAGCCAAAGAACTGAACCAGAAAACCTCTTGCTGTGAAGCAATGCCACTGCACCACTGCGCTGTCCAATAGATCTATAGACACAAAGTCACCGGAGGCAAAGCTCTTGTATACAACTGCATAGAATTAAAATCAGGCTGTCAGAAACACACACGCTACACCTACCACACATAGTATGCACCTCATACATAATCAACTTATGCTGAGACACTCAAATGTAATCTCCCCAAACCCCAAAGACCTCCCAGACACTCCAGCTGCAAAACATTATCCGCGGCAAATCAAAAAAACATTCAACAAAACCCACACTTAACACTACAGATACAGTCATGCCCAGTGAAGCCTCAACTAAAATGCCCATAAGGCAAACCAACACACTACCCAGGACTTTAGTCATAGGGGACTCCATTGTATGCAACATACTGATGCCCCACTCACCACGCTGGACAAAGAAAATAATTGTTAGTTGCTCATCAAAAGCCAGGATCCCTTCCCCTAAACTATATGAAGAGAGACATTAGGGAGCTCTCAGACTGTGTCACAGGCTGGTATGTGCTAGCACTAAACAGCATTTTACTGTCAGCAAGGATGATGTAACACTTACAAAAGATGATCGACTTTTACAATTGGCTTAATTTCTGGTGTCATTCTAACGGGATACAATATCTGTCTGCATGAGGGAATATGGTTAAGAAACCACACTGCTTTACGAAGGATGATCCACACCTATCCCCTCTAGGCTTTTGAATATTAGATAAAACATTATCCTCCCCCACATTGTCTTATTTAGGTAATGCCAAACTGACAAACCTTCCAACACAACAAAATTATTCCACAGGAATCTAAAGGTGTTACTGCTCAATGCCAGGAGTTTACACAAGAAGATCCACTCCCTCCCTCTAAGCTCTTCTCACCCTGGAGAATGCAGGTATACGTGCAACTACTGAAACATGGGTTAAAGCTGCAGAGAGTACCCCAGCAGTGCAAAGATCACAGTTTTCCACATATTTAGTTCAGCAACTGTACAGTCAGGGAATGAAGGTGGAGATGTCTCGATGTACATCATAACAAGCATACCTCTAGGCTGGATAAACAGGAAAATGTGCTAGAGTTCCTCTACATACAGATTACCACCACCAAAGTCCCATAACCATATCCTAGTAAGATAAAAGGTCACCCTCTATGTCCCAGGAAACCCATAGCTCATACCAAGACTTATCAGAGACACTCATCATTTAACCAAATACCATACTCATGGGGGGGGACTTTAATTACCCCTCTACAGACTGGGAATCCTAAACGACCCTAAATTTGCAGGCAAAAAGATTCCTGGATTTGTAAACAAAAAAAATAGATCAGATACTGCATATGCACATTAGAGGTACAAATATATTGGACCTGGTACTCACAAATATGGGAGAACCCTGCACCCCTTCCAGTGTCATGCGCTCTGTGGCAAGGTCAGATAACAAAGCGATCGCCTTTGAAATAAAGATCAATTTTGCAATCCTAGTAAACCCGGAAACAGTTATGAACTATTTCAAAAGCAAGCTTTTATTAAAATGATAAACCTCTGAAAATTCCAAGCCACTCCAAACCCAGATAACACAGCAGCCTATGCTGGACTGTTCACTGAAACTCTGTACAAGCAAACAAATGACTGGTGGCAAAGCTATGGCTTAAAAGTCAATGCCAACAAATGCGTAACAGTACCTTTTGGGAGGTCAGCCATTCTGGGAAACTACCTCATTGATATAACATCGCTAAGGGTAGACCCAGTAGTTAGGCATTTGGTAACTCGTGTAGGCAGCAACCTGACCTTCAACCAACATGTGTCTAAGGTAGTCAGAAAGTCATTCTACATCTCTTAACTTGTAAGAGAAGGCATGGCATCTAGGTCCTAGGAGGACATCATGTCGCTCTTTTCAGCCCTCGTCAGACCCATCATCATTTTGGGCAACGTCCTCCTTGGTATGGAACCGACCAGGCACATGCAACAACGTCCACAGAAGTTCCTCATAAAAAAAGTACAGGGTGTAATAATAATTTCCTATACAGATCGCTTCAAAGCCCCATCTCTTTCCTACAGAATGCAGACAGGTGATCTATGCCTGGCACACAAGGCATCCTTGAATCCGCTCTGATGGATCTCACAGTTCTGACACTGTTTGCTCTTGAGGATATGCAAAAGGTCCAAGTACCTAAACTCTGCTTACAATATAAATAGGACATGTTGGGGGGGGGGGCAGGTATGTATCTCAGAGAATTCCCCATTCTCTGAGAACAAACTTCACACCTATGTGAAGCAGAGCCCTCCCTAACCCTATTCAAGCATAGCCTGTACCAGTGGATGAGAAATCAAAAAAACCTCAAGTCTGTCATCCCCTCTGATGTACAAGCATAAGGTTGCATGCATAGGCCTACAAACGCTCTAGTGCTTGTTAGCCTAGTATACAATTATGAACCTATGATCACAGGGAATAGTTTGAGCGTGTTAATGGAAATTTATGGGGACATGGGGAGCAAAGTTAAAACTGCATTTGTCCAATAATATTTTGGTTATGTCCTCAGGAGATGATCAAGTGCTGTTGTTACGTATTAGCACTGGGCATTGCTAAGTATTACCTCTATGGTTTCTGACACAGATAAAGAAAGCTTTGTGGTTGTCCTTAGCAGAGGTAACAGTTCTCCCTTTGTACTTTCTTTTGGAAGATACAATATTGTTTCCAGGTTTTTTGTTGATCTTTTTGAGTTCTTCTACAGAATATTATGTTTGTTTTTATTGGTAATGGGTTTCTTCCTCTTACCGTACAGTTTGTTTACACTAGGGTTCTATCACAGGGGTTTACTCCTAGATTCGGCATTGTATTTATGTCTTATTGGGACAGATGCCTCAGTGCATGCTTTGAGGTGGGTAGTGTGTGAGGTGAGGTCATTGAAGTGAGGAGAGGAGGGCACTGCTTTGAGGTGGGTAGTGTGTGAGGTGAGGTCATTGAAGTGAGGAGAGGAGGGCACTTAAATTTCATAAGGTCATCAGCTAAATTAGGTTTGCCTCAAAGTAGTCACTAAAGACAGAAAGAGTTTGTGATAAAATCAGGTTTTACCCTCATACTGAGGGTTACCGAATGGTGGCCAAATCTGACCAGTGATGCGTAACTGTATGCGTGGCCATATTAGCGAGAACCAGATCCATTATTTTTTAAACCCCTAGCTGGGACTTTAACCAGTTGGTCAAAGTCCAGGAATCTTTGTGCATACTTATTTGAGGTGGTGTAGGTTTCCCAGTTAGTTAGTGGAGGAACAGTTAAAGCCTTCCCAGCTGAAGAGTGTTAGGCTTGAAAGGAAAGGCGGGATGTCGGTTTGAGGCCCATGCCTCATAGGCTGCAGGTGACATGAAGGAGACAAAGTAGTTGCAACAATATGGCAGAGAGTTCTATTCACCATGAAAAAGATATGGAGCTCTAAAAGGTCACTATCCTGGTTTAAGAGTTTAGAGCCGAGTTGACTTCTTAGGAATATAGACACACCCTTTCCAATAACATCATTTTCTGCACTGGGTCTGAAGGAGTGGCTGGCAATGAAACCCTGCACCGTGGAAGTGCTCTGGCTGTACAGAAACCAAATTTCAGTAACTATACTGATATTGACATTTTCAAGAATGCCTGTAAGGTGTGAAACCTCTTGTTCAGGCTTTTAGCACTCAGCAATGCTACCTTCATTTAGTTTTGATTTTAATTTGCTATACAAGTTATTTGAGGAGACTGAAATTGCCTAAAAAGGCACTACTGGGGAGGAAAAGGCCCTGGCCAATATATGGAAGCCATGAGGAGAGAGGTCTTGGCTATCACCAGGCAAAGAAGCCAGGGTCGTCAATCATTTCTTCCCAAGTCCTTTATAATGACACCAACAGATAAGCTAATGTGGCATCATTCTTGGCGATGGTAGGATACTGCTCAATATTAGTTTTACACCAATTTCAGATGCATATTCTAAGAGCTCTATCATGCCCCTCTTCATGTAATCCAAAGGAGTATGTCTCAAGTCAATCACTCCTATGTTCACAAGGACCATGCCATATGTGTATTTAGGGTGAAGATACTTGAGGGCACTAGTGAGACTGCAGATCCTGGCATCTGAAAGGCAGCTATCACTCTATCTTTATTCAGTCTAGTGAATAGTGCATCTCTGTGTCTGCCTACGGAGTAACAACTAAGGCACTACCAGATATAAATTATAATTACCATTTATACAAGAAGAACTGCAAAACCTTTTATTATTTGTTACAAAATGATTATCAACATTGGTTATTATGACACTTATCCAAAATGATATAATTTGGGGAAAAAAAACTGCTAGCAATATCGAACGTGCCAAGAGTTTATGCATTATAACCAAGGTATTATTTGAATTGCTCAGATTTGCTCCGATAAAAACTTCAGTGGTGAAACTTGTTTGTGGATTACAGATTTGTCACTTTTAAATAAATTATAATGGGTTTGAACTCTGGAGAGCTGGCATATCCACTGTTTTTTTTGTTTTTTTTTGTATATCAAGTTTTACACTGCAGGATTCACGTATTTTGTGGTGGTCTCCCTTCATATAGAGTGCATGGAGTGCCATGACTACTTATGGATATCAGAAAAAAGAAATTGTCAAGTCCTCCTCTAGAGCAATATCGAATCATAACAGCACTTACGGGTGCTTAGCAAAAGTCCATCAGCACCCTAAGGAATATTAAGTTTAGGTCTTGCAATAGGGACAATGCTGGATGGCAAAGCACAATGACAGACAGTAAAACACCTTTAAAACCTGTTAGAACTTCACTCTTCCACACTTAATACTACCACACATTTTGTCTGTAAGTACGGAAGAGTGAAGTTCTACCAGCTTTTAAAGGCTGTTTTATCTCTGCAGAGAGGCACTGCATTTCTCCCTGCTGCATCTCAAGTATACCTTTGCCTCATATTTTTGCTCTGTCCCTTGTAAAATCTCGATTTTCTAATAAATCTGCACAGATTGCGGTCAGTCAGTAATGTCACTCACTTGCGTTTCATACAGATTCTGATCCTTTGCCCCCCATTATTTTTGCATTTGTTCAGAATTCTTAAGCAGAGAGTTGACATGTATGCTGCTGTCTGCTTGACAGCTACAAATACTTTAACTGGCTTTCAAAGCTGACAAAACACTTCACTCTTCTCACACTCTCCCTTTTTTCCATGCAGCAGATAAAGCTTCATGCACTACAAAGAAACTGATCATACCCCTTATTATGGGCTCTTGACATGGATGCCAAAATTCACCTCTCGAGCTTCACTCTCGAGTTGAACTTCCTGGCATCCACGTCTTGAACCCATAATAAGCAGGTTAGGATTAGAGACCCAAACATAATCCTCCCTGTCATACACACTCACTCACTCACTCACTCACACACTCACTCACTCACTCACACACACACTCACTCACTCACTCACACACACACTCACACGTGTGTATTTTTTTAACATATATAACCACACAGAAAAACCACCACAGGCTAGAAGTGAACCAAAGAATGTGGAACTTTGAGACAGAAAACCTAACCATTAGGTGACTACAGACTGTAAGAAGTCTTCAAGTCTGGGCCAGCTTCTGGGTGACAAGCAGACCATAGTTACTTTCACAGAAGTTTCAGTATTTCCAGAAAATATATAGTGTACATAAAATCATTTCCGCAAAATGTAGGGCCCATCTACAAACAGTGCCATCAAGAGATCAATACAGCCAAAGAAACAAGTTACCTCTCAACCTCTTAGCCCAAGAAATCTGGACAAAGCCTGACATAATGGGGGTACAAATGCCCAAAAATAGGGCAGATTTTAAATATTGCTCTTATAAAAACTTAGAAAAATGCCCAAAAATAGGGCAGATTTTAAATATTGCTCTTATAAAAACTTAGAAAGTTGCTAGAATCACACAGTATGCATTAAAATGCATTTTAAGGGATATGAAGTCTGAAACTTATATATTTACCAAATTTCCTTCCTCAGATAATCCCAGCGATTTGTCAGAAAACCAAACATTTTATGAGGAACAGACTGAAATTGAGGCAAAATTTTATGAATTTGATACCAAAATATGGACAGTTGAGAGGTATGCAAGTTGCAAAATCTAAATGGAGTATTTGCCCACTACAGCCATACATTTTTTTTCTTACTAACACAATGACATTACTGCCAAAGCAAATCTAACCCATCAAATGAGGAGACAAAAGCTGCACACTTGCCCTGAAGTGGTACAACATTAACAAAGTCAAAAGATAACGCGCAGACAAAAGCGCTGCTCCTTTAGTCAGAGATGGTCCGTTTTAACCTGCCACACAAACCATTCAGCAATCATGAAACATGATTTTTATTAAAAAAAGAACGTACAGGCTAAGAAACAAAAAAACAAAGACCTTTCCAACATGAGGCATGCTACACTGCTAACTACGGAAACCAAACCCACTAAGAGGAAAATGTCGTCTTTCAAAAGTGGGTGCAACCGTTACAAGAAATGTTTTTTAGTAACAAAGGCACATAGTATGGAATAACAAATTCCATGCCAAGTTCCTTTCACAGTAATGAATTAAACTGTATGAATAATGTTAATTAAAAAGCAGAACTGCAATTCACCAAATTTTGAACAGTGTGAGTATACAGTACAGAGAAAATGTTGAGCTCCCCAATGCCCTACACTTTCACTTCTCTCATACTGTATAGACTTTCAGACGTTTTACAGAAGGATACAATTGCACTGCACTTCTAATGTGTTTTTTTTTCTATGCTTTGTACATATTTACATGTACACACATGTTACAGCTGCCCCCCCCTCCCTCAGCACATAATCATCATCCTTACATTTCAACCCCTTTCTTATGTACACTGCTGTGCACAACTCTGTACCACTGATGTTTACTATAAACTTCCTAACCTTCTTGTAAAGGTCGATGCTCAGTAAAACATAATGTAGCAGTCACCTTTGGGAAACAAGCTCCTCCTGCCAGCCATACTACCCACATACCATACTGGGGCACACCCCCCTAAAGCTAGAAACTATGATCAAAGCCCATGACATAACTACAAATGGAAACATGACCTCTGATCAGCAACTACAAATATCTTTAGTGTGGTTCGAATTATACTATACTAAACATGATTTGTAGTTATTAGTTTTCTGAACTGCTTGACAGAGCCATGTAGAACAGACTTTCTTAAACACAGCAAAAGGTTCTGGCTCATTCTGTGGAATCCCTGGGAAAGTCTCTCACACACACACACACACACACACACACACACACACACACACACACACACGGGTATATCTACACATTATACATACTCACACACACACTCACACTTGCACATAAGCCCCATGGCCTTCTCCTAGAAGCCCTGTCTGCTACAGTTACCATGGAAGATTCTCCCAAGAAGCAGTGGCTATACTTAGAGATTATTCTAGACTGCTGAGCTCCTCACTCTATCACAGAGGATAAATCCAACTATCCTGTGAAGGAACCAAATTTCTGTTGCCCATACCCATCATCTCCTCCTCTTGGTCACTACCCAATCTCATGATCATAGGCGAGGCTGGAGATACTGACTAGTAAACTGATAGCCCCTGCTTCACCACCACAGTCCAGTACAGTGCACCCATCCACTGGTGATCTTCTCATCCCATTTATGCCTCACTCATGAGCAAGACTTGTAAACCCCTCTGGCAGAAGTGGACGCTGACCTCCCATGATGCAGTGAGCAATCCACATTGTTTCAGGAGAGCCACAACCTCCGGTTTGAAAGTAATATTCCTCATCTTACCTACTTCTCACTCAGAAGCAAACCAATCCACTCCAAAAGCACATCACCTCCAAACAGCAAAAATGCAGCTCACATATCCAAACTGAATACTTTCCAGATCTTGGTTATGTGTTCATATCCTCTCCAAGAAAATCACAAACAAGAAGATGAGACACACCCCTGATAGAGTTCTGTGTCCACCCGAATATATTTTATATATGTGATTTACTGTCTACAATAAATTACAAGTCATAATTCTCAATCCCCAAATACAAGGACCAAATAGCCTGTAGCAGCAGCTCTGGGATCCAATATGACGCAGAATTTGGCAGTGAAGTTTTACAGCAAGGAACAAATAATATTAAGAGAGAGGTTTCATGCTTTACTAGATCAAGTTCTTATCCCAGTTATATGTCATACTTTAGATTGTTTTGAATAAATCTGTGAACCGGACACAAGGCAATTATTAGGAGTAAAGCGCAGTAGATTATCTAAACTTACAAACAACAAATGTTACTCAATTCTTTGATATATTGTAATATGGTCCACTTTATGTCTCCCTGGACAGTGAAATCAGGGGTTGCAATAGGCACTGTGTGCGAGTCCATATTTGTTAATAACATCATGTTCTACTGGGGGAGACGGTATATTTTTAGGTCCGAGTTTATGAATGACATAAGGCCCTATTTACGGATATTGGATGATATTTTTATCTTATGGGTTGGTACTAAGGAAAGAATGAATGAATTTTTAGAACAGGTAAATACATGTGAATTTTTCAAATTTACTCATCACATTTTTGATGTTGAGGTAAATTACTTGGATGTGTTTACTTAAAAGAACACTAACAAGCACTGTTCTGAATCAGGTTGTTGTTGTTTGTCTTTCGGCTTTTTCCTGGCAAGGGGTCGGCACAGCAGAACTCCGGTCCGCTAATGATCGGCAGTAGATTTTTACGAAACGCCAAGGTGCCAGCTCGACGCCCAACCAACGAAGGCACGCCCACTTTACGCATGCATGTCTTTCGAACGCTACCCAACCGTGGGGAGGACATGCAGACTCCACACAGAGGGCACTCCCAAGCCCAGCCGAGACTCGAACGGGAGAACCTCTTGCTGTGAGGTAACCGCTACCGCTGTGGTATTTATAGGAAATCAATATTTGAATGCATACATCAGAAAATTAGCCTTGTGAATGGCAAGAAGGATATCCGATGGCAATATTTTCGCACAGGAGATGGATTATTTGGTTGATATGTTTAAACAAAGGGGGCAACTGAACTGGTTTATTTTACCTACGCACGAAGAGGTTACATCTAAAAGAAGGGAAGGAGTACATAAAACCCTATTGGAAAGAGGTGATTTTAACCCTATGATAAATTCTAAGGAAAATAATTTTCAAAGTTATGTCATTGACCTACAATACTAAAGCTAATCTTGTTCCTCATATAAATCAAAAAAATGTTTTAAACGCAAGTGATTACAATTTAAAACAATGTTTGGGGACCACATAGCATAGAAGAGGAAGTAAAGTATTTACTAGATCGAACACCTATGTGTCAAAAGTTTCCAGAAAGAACAGTGCATTTTGTTGTGGTCACTGCAAACAGTGCACTTGTATTTATAAATATGGAATGGTACATTTTTGTAAGGATTTGTCTATAACTAACCAATATTTTAATTATGCATCTATGTAGGAAAGGCTTTGTCCCCTCTGCAAACAGATACATGAGCATATGTATGACATTACCAAAGGTGATGTGAATTATGTACACCTTCTCTGACTTGTGAGACTTCTACAATGTGTAAGTAAATTCTAAGACCCTGGGGAGAACTACAGGAAAAGGTTGTAGAGAAAAGAGAATTGTTTGGCAATACTGTTTAGGAGCTGAGAAATTTCCTGGTTTAAAAAGTCAGGTCTCAATTTCTACTGTATTCAAACTAAAAAGAAACAGACTTTATGGGCCAGATTCAATAAAGCCTACACTAAGTGTATACGATATGTATTCAAGAACATTCTTATCACATTTTTTGTGCTTTCTAGTCAAGCAGAAAGATTACATTAAGTGTACATGTAGTTTACACTTTGTGTAACCTTTATGAATCCCGTTGATATTTAAAGCTGCAAGAATATCAGTAGGAAAACTAAAATTAGAAGGAAGAAGGTGCGAGTTAGGTCAGTGTTGTCTGTTCACTCAAAATGGTGGACACAGTGTAGGTGTCGCTGAATCCCAAGGCATACTTTTTTATGTTTGGTTTTTAATAACATTAGGTTTTAGTAACCAAGATAAGTATGCATTTTAATTTTTGCATCATGTGACCAATTATGTTATTTAATACTTTTGCTGCACTTGGTGTTTGTTCAGATGAAGTCTCTCACTGTTGTAATGATGAGAGCTCAAACTGTCTAAATAAATTCAGTTTCAAATGGAGTTACTAGTGGCATCTTCATTCTCTCTGTACTGCAGTTTTTTTTCCCATGGTTACTCACAATCAATACCCAAACATTTAACTAGAAATTCCAATGGGAAAAGACGTTCCCATCTTCAGGGATTTTTTTCCCTCTCTTGCAGGTACACAGGTCCACTGTAAACACTGGTAGGATAACATGTACATTTATGGGCACTGATAAGAGAAGTGGTCTATTCATTTATTTTTGTTTATATTTAAACAGTGATCAATGCAGGAGGACTCGATGAAATCAGTGAGTTAAGGTTATTATTGCTGCATTCATCCTCCTCACAACCAGACATCAGAAGTATACCCAAAAAAGGTGGTGGTCTTTTTTTGAGGAGAAGCTGTGTGTGAAAGCAAAAGATAAATACATGATACTTGTAAAATGCATTACTGTGGACTCACTAAACTCTACACTCTCTGGGTGACTCTGACTATGGCAGCTGCTGTTTTCTTGGCTTGTTGGTACCTAGCAGTAGGTATGGAAATCTCTCCAACACTAGAACAACATAGCAGGACTGCTGAAAGTGCAGTGGACAGCTGAGAAACGTAGCTTGGCTAAAAGGCTGTAGCCACCTATTGACTTTTATGAAAGAAGTCTAGTGCAAGAAACTACAGCAAAGTTCAGTGGGGATGTTGGCATATGTGTGTGCGTCTGCAGGGGCATGACTTGAAGTAGGATGACTTTGTGCATGTGTGGAGAGTGCCATACCACATCTCCCTTGCTTCAGAATTGTGAACAAAAGCCAAAAAAAGAACTTGGGATCCTTGTTGTGCGTTTCCTGGCAAAAAACTTTTAACCGTCACAAGTAAAATGACACAAAAGCAAAGGAGACAACGTCCTAAAAGTATAATGAGATTTCCTTTAGTCTCAACAAGCTGCACTCCACGCAAGTTGACTAAAAGTACAACAGTGGGGAAGAAACTGCTAAGAGATGATTTTTTTTCAATATTTGCAGTATACAAACTAACATTATGCTGGCTGCTCCTCCTGCCCTCTCTACTTCTGTCTGATCATGACTGAAAACATAATAATTCAGTACTATGACTCCAAACTTTGTTACACTAGCTATTTACTCAATGCATTTATTATGTATTGTTAACTAATTCAATGCAATAATATTGCTTATGTTGCACATCACTGCGTGTACATTACTATACCTTACCAAACAACACTTCTCTGTATCTTCCAATATTCTCTGTATCTTCCAATATTCTCTGTAAACATAAAACTACTGTTGCTTTTTTATGCAAGCACCATCAAGTGTTTAAACATCTAACTCCTTCTGAGTCAGGTCATGGAGGAAAACGAGTCTAGGAGCAGCTCAACTACCCGGTGAATAAATAAGTGAATACATAAAATGCTTAGCATCCCAAATGTGACATTTATGACATCACATCAAAAATCTAAAAGCCTGCACTGACTTTGTATGGCTATTCTCTGTTCATCTGTAAAGGACCTGCTTCCCTACATGGATTGATATCACAGAGCAGGCAAAGGAAAAGAGATGGGGAGTCTTAAGTCAAAGACCTGGTGTGGGAGACTTAGTCAAACCTAGAACAGCTGATGTTAAAAGATAATTAGTAGGACATATAAAATATTGCATGACAACTATAAAAATCAACCAGAAGAGGTTAGAAAAGATTGGGAAGAGAGACCTGGGAAGTAATTAACAAGGAAACAATGGGGGAACATATGTACAACTGTCATATATGCAACAAAGTGCAGAAAGTTTTTTTTAAATGTTGGAGGTGAGGTGGGTAGAAAGAGGTAACTGGGAATGTGTTTTTAGGGAGTGTAATAAATTGGCAGATTTTAAAAAATTCCCTGCAGAAATAATCTGTCAAGAACAGTGGGTGAGCAAATGGCTATAACTACGGAAATTATTCTTTTGAGCTGGGACTCAGGATCTGAACTGACTAGACCTAGTAAGGCCTTAACGTTTAACTCTTTTGGCTGCTAAAAAGCAATTACTACAAAATCAAGAAAGGCTATACTTAAAGTACTGAATATTGTAAAACAGAGAAAGATAACTGAAAGATGGATCTTTAGAAAAAGGAAAGAAACAAATTACATACAAATAAATGGAATTTGTGGGGAATACCCCCACCCCCAAGTTTTACCCTTCACTTCCTGACCAGCCATTATGACAAACTCCAGTGCTTTTGGGAAGACATACGTTTCATGAAGCAGTCTCCAAATGTTATCCACAGCTCGTTTGCCTCTTCTATTTCATTCAAGTCTCCTACCTACTCCAACAAATGTACTTCCAGCAGCCTGGCTAGTCCTACACTACTGTCTTCATTCTGTAAATTTTCCCCAAACCTACCTCATTTGAACCACACTATAGCATGGTCACTACTGACCAATTAAGATCTTTCCTCTGCATTCTGATCTCAACATGACTTGCTGAAAACCATATCTAGAAAAATTCCAAATCTTTTTTACCCTATTTTTTTTCCTGACTCAGGAGGTTACATCAGGACACCTCAGGTGCAGGCATTGATCAGTCTGTAGCTGGAAGAATAAGCCCTATTAATACCATTACTTTTCTCCTACCCCAGCTTGTGAATTTGACCACCATCTATCTTCTCTCCTACTAAGATGTGCCTGAAGGGTGGTAGAAGCTGCCATCAGCAAACTCTCTAGACCTTCAGCCTTTCATTTGACTGTCAGTGCACTTACCTTCTTCATTATAGCCATTCTGCTTCAGTCTCTTATTCCTTCATGTTCCTCCATTTCATTGAGTGCTATGCCATTTTATAAAGTTTCACCTTCCATATTTCCCTTCCCTACAACAGCCAGAGACCAGCAAATCCCAGCTTTTCTTTTCTGTAATCCAAACCTTGGTGATGGCAGCAATGTACGATTTTTTCAGTTGCTTGGATGCCCTACAATTCTGCCTCTTAGCATTGCAGAGAATTACTATTCAACCAAATTTTGTTAGTCTTTCACCTTTTTGCCCTAACTTGTCTTGCTAATTTATCTTTTGTGCTTCCAATTTGTTCTTTCTAGTTCTGTACTGCACACTTGCACTCTTTCAGGCCATTCCGTAGTTCATTCATTTATTTATTACAAGTGCTAACTAGTTAGGCAGACTAGTCATCTGACCCTTTTCGGCCATGACCCATGACTATCTACCACATAAGGAGTGGTTTCTGGCCCAGAAATTGTAGTTATTGGCCGTTTGGGCAGTTCTTCCATCTCTCTCAACTTTCAGATTTAAAAGCCAGCATTTGCACTAGTTTCCCCCCTTTCTGGTGACTAATCTAGTCCAGATACAGATTTGCTGTATTTAGGGCTGCTTGTAAGCTCCTAAGCCCCCCCCCCAAGCCTTTCTGTGTAGGAGGAAGGCTTTCTAGCTTATCAGTGGGAGTGGTAAGCATTAGGTAGCCTATCAACCACAAGTGGAGTGGTTCCTAGCCCAGAAATTGTAGTTTATTGGCTGTTTGGACAGTTTTTCCATCTAACTCAACTTTCTGGTTTAAAAGCCCGCATTTGAGCTTGTTTCCCACTTTTCCTGTAGCTAGTCTAGTCCAGATACAGACTTGCTGTATCCAGGACTGTTTGTAAGCTTCTGAGTGGTGCCAGAGTCTGCTCTTCAATTTTTCCCTTAGATCTACTAGTTCCCTCCTCTCCTGCACTAATACTAGCTTATCAGTCTAGCACTTTACCAGACTTCTTGTAGCAATTATTGCAGCATGCAAAAGAGCTACCAGCACTGAATGTTCTACAAGGAAATGGATCCAGTACTTATTATCAATGCCCACCCCTCCAGGCATGTCTACAAGGTCAGTTAACTGTTCTTTCTCCTACTAACCTGATGAACTTGGGCATCCTGAGGAAATGTGGCAACTGCCTCATGTACACAGACAACCCTCTCCTCTTACCTTCCAACACTCAGACTTGCACTTATATAGCCAAATTGGAAGCCATGCACTCTCCAGCCAAGACCGGAATAGCTGGTCAAGAGAAGGTCAACACTTGCACCACACCACATGGAACACATAGCCCTCCTGAACACACACCAGCACTGCCTTCATATAAAAACACAAACCACACACCCACCTTCACAGAGGCTCTCAAAAACCTACCCAAACAGCAGACACCTCCAAGGCAGAAATGCACTCGACCACCACAGCACAACAGTAATCACGAGGCACATACCTCCCCTAAATAGCGAGCCACTCAACCAAAGCCTATAAGCAAAACAGCATGCCCAACACACTAGCCACAGGTAACTCAATGGTGAGGCACACTGATGTCCCACTCATTAGGTTGAATAAGGAGAAAGTAACAGTCAGCTGCCTGTCAGGTGCCAGGATCCACCACATAACACACGCACTCAGGTCCCACAACAACAGGTCCAAATATGACTGTCATTGTACATGTGGGGGTGAATGACCTGAGACTTACCTCCCTGGACTACATGAAGAGACATGGAGGAGCTCTCAGATGTAGCTAAGGCGGGTATGACCCTAGCCCTGAACAGCATCCTATCATCACCCAGAATGATACCACAGTACAAGCAAAAAATGACCGATTTCAACTACTGGCTAAGTTTCTGGTGTCATTCTAAGGGGATCCAGTATCTGTCTGCCTGGGATGACATGACTGACAGACCTCGATGCTTTGCCAGTGATGGCCTGTATCTGTCACCCCTGGGCTTCTGGATACTGGCCAAGGCTCTTGCCACCCCTACAGTGCCTTTTTCAGTCGGTGTTCTAAAGATCAAATTACCACCGTAACAGCTACAAACAAATGCAATCTGAGGGCCATGCTGCTCAACACATGAAGTCTAAATATCAAAATGCACTCACTTAAAGCACTCCTTAAAATGGAGAACATAGACATTTGTGCTGGTTCAAGGCAGCAGAAAGCACCCCTGCACTACCAGGCTATAACTCATTCCACACCTTTCGGCCCCAGAACTTGGACCGAAGGTCCAAAGGTGGTGGGGTCTCCATATTCATAAAGGATGCGCACACCTCCAGACTGGTAGCCCAACATAACACATCAGAGATACTCAGGTGCAGCTAACATTGGGTAAGACAGTGACTCAGGTCGTAGCCTGATATAGGTCCCCAACCATGTCCCAAGACTCGCACTCCACGTTCCTAAGCACCCTGGAGAATACAAGGGTCCAACCTAACACTCTCTTACTAGGCAACTTCTACTACTCCACTAACTGGGTAAACTACTCATGTACCAATACACTTGCCCAACGTTTCCTGGAGTTCATTAATTCCAATGCCCTGGACCAGCTCTTTCTTACCCCCACTAGAGATAGCAACATCCTTGACCCAGTCATTACTAACATAGGCAAATGTTGCTCTACACAAATAGTCAGCTCCTCCCTGGTCAGATCAGACCACAAACTAATCACCTTGGAAATGCACATCCCCCCCCCCCGCAAAAATAACCACCATGAAAAACTTCTCCAAAGCTAACTTTGGGCTCCTAAAACAGAGGTGGCTAACTTCACGGCACCCATGTAAATGGAGAATAGTTGCATGACCGCAGACTCGTATACCAATGCACTGTACGAACACGTACACAAATGCATGGATCTCACCATAACCAATAGAACCAAGATGCTCTCCTCCAAAAAAAGGAAGCCAATCTGGTAGTCCCCTGCCATAAACAAACTCTACAACAAAAGGAGGAAACTGATGTGGAATAAGGTGAAGTCCCAAGACTGGAAAAACTCCCTTATCAGCCTCAACAAAAAGTTGAGATACCTCATCAAATCCTCTAAAGCTAGCTATGACAACAGAATTGCAGCAGAAAGTAAAGACAACCACCAAGGCCTTCTACAGTTATGTAAAGAATCTCCACGGCAATACCCAGATTCGCTCTGAGCTACTGCACAATGTTACCTCCTATACAGAGCCAACAGATATTGCCAGTATACTGGCCGACAGATTCAGTGCCAACTTTACCACCTCTCCCTCCCCTCCAAAGGGCCAAATCACAATAGATTGTCAAGCACCCAGTATTACTGCTGCACAGGTTAAAACAGCACTGTCCAAGGCCAAGAATACAGCTTCTATGGGACCTGACAATATCCCTGGTTGTGTTTTACATGAACTACAGAGTGAACTGGCACCTCACCTGTGTGCCCTGTTCAATTAGAGTCTCACCTCAGGCTTTGTCCCTACCGAATGGTGTACTGCTACAGCCATCCCTCTCCACAAAGGAGGAGCAACTACAGACCCTGGGAACTATCGCCCCATTGGCCTGACAAGTCTGATATGCAACGCTATGGAACGCATCATCATGGACCTAATAAACAAGGATATAGGGAATCTGCAAACTCTGGATCCCACACAGTTTGGTTTTGTGAAGGGTAGATCATGCCTGTTCAACTTGAGTCAGTCACCAGAGCTGTGGATGAAGGTAAGGTGGTTCATACAGCCTACCTTGATCTGGCCAAGCCTTTTGATACCATTCCCTACTCAGGAATCACAGAAAACCTCACTAAGCTTGGCATCAACCCCTATATCACTAGGTGGGTTGCAAACTGGCTCACAGACAGAACCCACAGTGTGAAAATAGCTGACTCCAATTCAGACTGCCGCCTCGTCACGAGTGGAGTCCTACAGGGTTTGGTCCTGGGTCCCATCCTGTTTGGTATCTATTTCTCTGAAGTCCAGGCCAACACAAAGGGACTCTGGCTGACAAAGTTTGCAGACAACTGCAAGTTGGGAGCTACTATTAACTCACCAAGTGATGTCGACATCCTACAGGAATGGCCTCACTGAGACCATCAACTGGTGTCAAAACCATGGCGTTAAGTTCAATGCCAAAAAATGTGTAGTCGACCCTTTGGAAAACCCCCAGTTCCCATGAATACTACATTGATGGTAGTCCACTGAACATAGAAGGCGTTATAAGAGATCTGGGAACACAGGCTGACAGCAACCTCTCTTTTGACCACCACATTCCCACTGTGGTCAGAAAGTCCTTCTATGTGGCAAATCTCATTACTAAGGGTGTTGCATCCAAGAAGAAAGCAGTCATTGTCTTCCTCTACACTTCCCTCATTAGGCCAGTTATCAAGTACAATGCCCCACTTGGCATGTACCTCACTAGACACCTGCAACAACTGGACAGGCCACAAAAGTACCTCACAAAGAGGATCCTAGGCCTTAAGCACTTTTCCTACATGGACAGACTCAAAACTATTCTTGGGTCTCATATCGCCTACTTAGAGGAAATGTGTAGTCAACCCTTTGGAAAAACCCCAGTTCCCATGAATACTACATTGATGGTAGTCCACTGAACATAGAAGGCGTTATAAGAGATCTGGGAACACAGGCTGACAGCAACCTCTCTTTTGACCACCACATTCCCACTGTGGTCAGAAAGTCCTTCTATGTGGCAAATCTCATTACTAAGGGTTTTGCATCCAGGAAGAAAGCAGTCATTGTCTTCCTCTACACTTCCCTCATTAGGCCAGTTATCAAGTACAATGCCCCACTTGGCATGTACCTCACTAGACACCTGCAACAACTGGACAGGCCACAAAAGTACCTCACAAAGAGGATCCTAGGCCTTAAGCACTTTTCCTACATGGACAGACTCAAAACTATTCTTGGGTCTCATATCGCCTACTTAGAGGTGCTCTCTGCTTGACTTACAAAGCCATGTCTAACCCAGCTCTGTTAGAAATGCTACATCTAAAGAAATCCCAAACCCTCTGCACCACACGCTCCAGAGACCTCAACCTCATTACCACAATTAACAGAACATGCTTGGGGGACAGCTTCATAACCCAGGAGACTGCCCATGCTATGGAACAGACTTCCCATACATGTCAAGCAGAGCACCTTGCTGACCTTCTTCAGGAGAAATCTTGAGTGGATGGGAAATAGAAAATTGACCCTGGGGATAACTCCAGTGGCTCTATTCGACAGAGGCACTGGAAACTAAGGTCGGGTGGCACTAAGCCAGGGTAATCCTATGGCTATGTTGGGCCATTAGCCTAGGACACACCTATGAACAAATACAGCACAACATTATAATAACCAAGCTACATTTCCCAACGTCTCAACATGATTTGTGGCGTTTGCAGGGAAAAGAAAAAATACAAAACACTAAGGTTTAAACCAAAAGTTGTAGTTAAAGGAATGTTTTTATATATATTATATTACACACACAAACATTTATTTATTTTATTTTACATTTGTTGACCGAGCTAGTCCGACTGGATACATGTCTATTTTCAGCGGAGGCCCAGAGAGAAAAGCTCCAATAAAACAAGTAATAATAATAATAATAATACAATAATAATAAAAACAGAGCAAAAAAAGAATGTAGAGACATTTCAGAAGGTTTAACACAGTAGGAATACACTAGCACATGCTAAAGGTTTAACAAAGCGAAAAAAGAACAGAGATAAATCACTTCACATTGTTTAGCACAATAGGAAAATGCTACAACATGCTATAGGTTTAACTCAGTGACTAGCAGGCAAAACTGTATATAATAACACAACACATTTGATCAACAGAATGACTGTCTTGCTAATAATCAGTTGAGTAGAGAAACACCAAGTTGTTGGGTTGGGTTAGTCAGGGGCAGAGCCAGTTAGAGTTAAAGTATTTTTGAGGCCTTTTTTAAACAGGGGTAGAGAAGATTCTTGGGTAAGAGCTGCAGGAAGTAGGTTCCAAACTACCAACTGAGTTTGCAAACATGGAATCTCCTGCTGTGTTGTTGGACTTTAGGGTTAGGACCAATAGTTTGTTTGTGGAACGTAGTGGTCTGAGAGCATTATGTGGGCTGATAACGTTCTTGAGAGTTGGTGTATTATCAGGCTGGTTGATTACTTTGTGTGCTGCTATAAGGTGGTTGAACTGCAAAAGGGAAGGAAATTCCAGCCATTCAAGTTGAACTAGGTTGTTGCAATGGTGAGTCCTATATGCCTTACCAGTGGCAAATCTACCTACATGGTAGTAACAGGAGGATAGTTTGATGAGGTTAGTTTTAAACAGATAGACAGATAGATAAATAGATAGATAAAGTACTAGGCTAACTGCCCTTGCGAGCTATTTTAAGCCTCGCCAATTATCCCCTGTGAGATTCAAACCCTGTACCTTGTGTTTGTAAGGCAAACACTTTAACCATTAGGCCACCCTCCCAAGAAATGTTGGTAAATACTGGAGAGGCATACAGGAGAGTGGAGAGAAGATGGGTTTGTGCGATAGCAACCCTGGCAAAAGGGGTGAGGAAAGGTTTGACCTTGTAAAGGGAGCCTAGTTTTTCATTAATGGACTCAATAGTGTGGTTAATATTCGCGTCAAATTTGAGGTGGTTGTCTATTAATACTCCTAGGAGCTTAGCTTGGTCATCTGGGGAGATAATGGTGCCATTGTTAGACTTAATAGTGAAGAATGGATGAGTGGACTTATGGGTAGGGGAGAAAAGTAGCAAATTGGTTTTATTAGGACTCAGGAGCAGCTGTTGATTAGTTAGCCACTTTTCAATGTTATTAAAGGTATTCTGGGTTAGGGATAGGAGATTTGTTTGAGAAGACGCAGAGCATATCAAGGTAGAATCATCTGCATATTGGATACAATGTGCATTTGGGATGGTAGTATGAAGGTAGTTTATGAAGACAGAAGAGGAGGAGTCCTAGTATAGAGCCCTGAGGGACTCCTAGGGTGATTGGGAGATGGGAGGACAGCTTACCCGGATATCAACACAATTCCACAAACAAGGTAAAAAAACACAAAGGAAAGCAGGAATCCAGGAGTAGGTCCACCACGGTTTTATTGAATCAAATAACCATAAGCACTTTCGTCAAGTTCATTACAAGACTTCATCAGATAAAAAATGAACTGAAAAGCCAAGTTTAAAAGTCCTTCCCATATCACATGATCCACCCCAAGTTGATTAGCTAATTAACTGATTAAAATCAACAGAATGTGCAAAAGAATATCACATTATACAACATCTTAAAACACATACATGTAAAACTTTAAAACCATGAATGTGTGTATATATGTATATATCTCATTATGTGAAGAACCATAATAACCAAATCTAAGTTGTGCCTTCATTTTTAATACACAACCAACAGATGCTAGTTCATTTAAACCAGGAAAACCCACAGCATTTAAACATAATATCCAGTAAAGTTCCCAGTTTTCCAGAAACAACTGCCACGGTCCACCCCTTTTATTCCATTTGATCTGCTCCATCACAATGAATTTAAAATAATGTCCAGGAAATTCCAGGATGTGCCTATAAAGTGCATTTGTAGATTTTTTTACCCGTATGTCAAAATTATGTTCATAGATGCATTGCTTAAGCATCCGCTCCATCTTGCCAATGTAAAAGGCAGGACATGACTGACACAGTGCTCCATAAACTACCCCAGTACTGTTACAGTTGTAATGTCCTTTTATCCTAAAGCTGAAATTAAAACCATTAATTTCAGACAGTTCCCCCACATAAATGAATTTCCAAAAATGGCACATGCCACATTGGTACATACACCAAACTTGGGCATTGTCAACTTCGATTATAGGTCTTTCCACCAAGTTTTTAATGTTAAGTCCTTCTTCACACAACGGAAGGTTTTGTGCTAACTTTACCTCTAACCTCACCATCCCCAGTTAGAATGCCCCAGTTCTTTTGTAAGATTTCTGGAATTTGCTGGTGGTCAGCAGAATATCTGGTAATAAGGACAGTCTACAGCTAACATTGTTAGTTACTTCCATCCCATTTCCTTTCCTGTTGAATGTAGAGTACTAGTAACAGAACAGTTTTGAGGGTTTATCAAATTTCCAACCAATATGGTTGAGTAAATACCCAGTTGTCTCTTGAGCACTACTACCTTTTTTAATTTCCTGTACAAAAGCCGCAGGGTAGTCCCTCCTTATGAACATGTCTTCCAAAAGACTACATTCCCAAAGAAAGGAACCGGCTAATTGCAGGTACTCAGCAGGGAGGTGGTCAGCTGCTAGAGTAGTGTGTTTTAGATTTTTTGAGAAGGGCACAGATGAGGGTAGAAGGGGTAGGTTGGAAGCTAAAGGAGAGATGAGTCTTGGGAAGATTTGTGCTGTCTGTAGTACTGTTTTGAGTTAAAGCGGGGGGGTAGGAGTGAGTTGGGTGGCTAGAGCCTGGATAGTTTCAGTAAAGAAGCAATTGAATGTGTTAGCAATTGCCTCTGGCATTTTGTCAAGGGCTGCTGATAGGGTGGGAGTGGTGGTATGGCCTGGATGGAGGAGGTTGTTTATTCCAGCCCGGAACTTATGAGGTTTGTTTTGATGCTTTTGTTGCAGGTGGGTATAGAAGTACTTTTTGTCTAATATGATGGATTTCTTAGCGTCATTCCTTAGCTGATGGTATCTGATGTGATTTACTGGGTCTTTAGTAGCATGCCAAGTGGTCCATGCCTTACTTCTAAGACTTATTTTGTTTTTTGTAAGTCTAGTTAGCCATGGGGCAGTTCTAGTTTTGGCACGGATGGTGCGGACAGGGGCATACGAGTTAAGGGCAGTGAAGAACTTGGTATTAAAGAAGGCCACAGCCTCCTCTAGTGGGAGTTAAGTTCTGACCAGTTGTAAGCCTTGAGATTGTTTAGGAAGTTGTCTAGGTTAAAGTTTTTCACTCTATAGGTGTGGAGATGGGGGTTATCAGCTTTGTGCCTTATGACATAGGTAAGGCAATGATCACTTAGGTCACCCGGTAGAGTGGCCAGGATCCAATCTAGGATACTACTTTTGTCTTTGTTTTTGCTATACCTAGTGGGGGAGAATATGGTCCAAGTGAACCCATGAAGGTTTATGTGATTACTAGGGCTTTGGAGGAACAGGTATTCCAGTCAATGTTAAAGTCACCTAAGACTATGGTTTCTTTGGGATAGTTGCAGGCTAGCCAGTGTAGAATATGTTCTAGGGTGCTGACATTCTTTCCAGGGGGTAAATAAATGTTGACAATATATCTATATTTATTTTTATTTTGATGATGAGAATTTCAGCATTATTTACTTGGGGAGGCTGTTGGGTGTCAATAGTGACTGTAAGGTTGGACAAATAATACAGGTACCCCACCACCTTTCTTGATGTCCTGTCCAGCCTAAGGATGTTAATCCCTGGAGGAGTTACTTCCATCTTTAGTTGCTGGTTTTAACCAGGTTTCAGTAAGACAGAGAATATCTGGGAAGTCGACAGCTAGGAGGGCATGGAGGTAGTGGATTTTATTATTTAGGCTTCTGATGTTAAGATGGCAGGCCAGGAAAGAATTTGTGTGCTTATTTAACAGGGTAAAGTAGGTAGAATTGTTGGCCACAGAGCTAGAGTCAGCAGCTATGGCAGTGTTAAGGCTTGGGTGAGGGCTGTCAAGTGAGGTTGGGCCAGGGTTAGGGTGGATGTCACCATGCTTAGTAAGGTTGTAGTTCAATCTGGTTACAAGTTTCAGGATTTTATTTATAAGCTTAAGATACTGCCTGTTTTTTTGGCTAATGCAACTGGATCTGAGAGAGAGAGAGTGACAGTATTTGGGGGGTATGGCTTTAGGTGAAAGTGTACTATACAAATGTTCTAGCTTCTTAAGAACAAGAGTGGTAGAGGTCTGGAATTTTGGGCATTTGAATTCTGGATAGAGTAGGTTTTCATATGTGGTGAGGTGGTAAGGTATATAGAGCATTATTAGTATATAGAGGGGTGAGAAATTTGGATGAAATCATTGCTACTGTTCGGACAGTGTACAAAAATAAAGTGTTTAGAAGAATTAGTAAATAAGTGGTTATGGGCTATGGTGTTAGAGCAAAAGAAGAGGAGGCTGTAAACTATAGGAATATCTTTGGGTAGTAGAGGGATGAGTAGTTAGCAGAAGGGAGTGTCAGTAACACAGATGTTGTGACTGGATTAAGGGAGAGAGGGTGGGGTAAGGTTACAATAAATTTGGCAGTACTGGGGGCAGATGGAAATTGGGGGCAGGGCTATACCAGATAACATTGTTGCTAAAGATAGCTTGCTCCATGTAAGTTATTAAGAAATATACTTCTTATACTGTAAACTGCACACAGTTTTTATTTCTAAGCAAGTAAATGTAATGTGTGAACTGAAAAACGGCATCCTTTTCTTTTTTAATGAAGCCGAGCTCTATTTTGTTGTAGCAGAGTTTGGCATGGCTGAAATCCAATGCTCTACAGAAGGATATAATTCTAGTGATAGAGTTTGTCCAATTACTTAGTAAATATATAAATGAAAGGGGTAGGCAGTGATTTTTGCTAGTGCTTTTGGACCCAGTGAGTCTGCTTTAAAACACACAAAGGAGAATAATTGTTGATATTGACCTTAACTGTAACAGAAAATAAAAGGGGCAGGTAGATATATAAAATACACACACAAAGAAACTGATTTATAGAAAAGTAAACCTTGAATTGCACAAACAAGGTGCAACATGCAGTGTGCAACTACATCTTGAACTGTACAAACAAGTTGTGACATGCAGTGTGCAACTAAGCACTTGGGTATCCTAAAAACTATAGTACGAGGAACTAAAACCAGGCAAGGACTCAGACACTGAAATTATTATCTTTCGTTCTTTAATCTGTTAAAGAAATAATTCTGAAGAAATTCAGTAAGTGTTGTTTTGTATGGCAATTCACTTGGGTATCCTGTTAGCCATTACCTCTAAAGCACTGGGACATATTTCTGTGGAAGTCTGGACGCTAGGATGGAAGAAAGTGATAAAAAGATTTGGAAGGGTTTTTTTTGTTTAACAATATTTTAAAAGGATGAGAATCACCAACATCCTGGAAGAAAGCTGTGGTGGCTGTAGAACAAAAGATGGTAAAGACCATCAGATTCAGACTCATGCAGGCCCATTCAATACTAAACCATGACTATAAAGTGTTTCTGTCTATAAAGGCTAAAAGAATGGCAAAAGTGATGCCAAAATTGATTTATATGGGTCAATGTGGTTTTGTGGAGAGGAGGCAAACATTTGACAACATTAACAGAACAATGATGATCCAGAGGGAAACAGAGTATAAGAAAATGTCACTATTGTTGGTGGGTCTTGATGCAGAGAAAGCATTTGACATAGTGAGCTGGGATTTTGTGAGCAGGGCAATAGAAGCATTTGCATTGCCTGATAAAATTATAAGGTTGGTTAGGAAGATATACGAGGAACTGGAGGCGAAAATTAAAGTGGGGATGCTCCTTTCTGATAAGTTCTGCTTGAACAGTGGAACCTACAGGGGTGTCCTCTTTCCCTTTTGTTATCTGCTTTATATTTACAACCATTAGCAAAGAAAATAACGGACTCAGAAATTCAAGGATATAATTAGTATGGTAATCAAGAAAAGTTGGCTTTATTTGCAGAGGATATTATTTTATACCCAATAAAACTAGAAAATGACATTTCAGTCCATTGAATATTCTGAGACAATTTCAAGTCTTTTCAGGACATAAAATTAATGAAAATAACACAAAGGCAATAGCAATAAACTATGTATCCTCACACAAACTGGTTCAGCAATACCCATATTTATGGGGACACAATAAAATGAAGTACGTACGAGTAAGGATTTAAAAAAGGATTCTGTTATGGTAGCTAAGGATATGTGGGAACAGACTATACAAAAGATAATACAAAAACCGAGGAAATGGAAACTCTTGTTTATAGATATGGATAACAAAATACAAGCAGTGAAAATGTTTTAGTTCCATTAGTTTTACACACAGGTCAGACATGTTTTTTTTTTTTTTTTTTTTTTTTTAAATCAGCCAGAGGAGAAGTTGGGGATAGCAATTAATAAAAAGTTGGAGGATTTTATCTGAGAGGGGAAGAGGGCAACAGTCAAGTATGATAAGCTGATCTTTCCAACAGAACAAGGTGGTTTGGGATTACCTGATTTGAATAGGGTACTTCAGAGCTGCGAAGTTAAGGCTCCTCCTATACATAGCAAGGGCAAAAGGCTATAATTCAAAACTGAAATGAATGATGATGATACAGGGAGGAAGCTCAAGAAATAAGAGGAGACTGGTATTCTGGATGCAGAAATAACGACCACACAGAATATAATACTCAAAAGTAGCAGAGAGTATTCTAAGAACTAAGCCAACGCAGGAATGAAGAAAGGAGATTCTGCCGAAAGGGATGACTGCAATTACTGTACAGAGAACAGGCAAGAAGGGACTGGAATTTACAGGAGAAAAGTGGCAAAGGAACCAAAGTATTGTGAGCAAATAATTAGAGAAGAAAGTTAACAGAATGGGAACAGGCCAAGAACTCATTTAGATTGCAGGCTAGAGACTGCCTTTCCTATCAAGGACGGACAACAGATTATAGGCAAAGAGAAAGGAATAGGGGGAACCTGAGTGAAAGACCAGTACTGTTAGAGCTTTTAGTAGAATCTAGAACAGAAGCTGCTGTTAAAATAGGGATAATTAATAGAACATATAAAATATTGCATAAAATTATAATAATCAGAGGAGGTTGGTAAGGATTGAGAAGAGAGACTGGATAACCAATTCACAAATAAACAATGAGGGGGGCATATGCATGGATTCCAAACATGCAACAAAGTCTAGAAAATTTGGGAACTTTGCTTGGAAGTGTTTGCATAGCGATATCGCAAGCAGACTCCAAAGATTTTTTCTCTCAGGCGAATTGTAATGTTGAAGGTTTGACGGGTAAGGAAGTAACTGGGAACATTTTTTTTGCAAGTGTAATAAGTTAGCAGACTTTAAAAATTCCCTGCAAACTTTTTTGTTGTTTGTCTTTTTGGCTTTTCCCGGTTAGGGGTCGCCACAGCGGAACTCCTGTCCACTAATGATTGGCAGTAGATTTGTTTATGGTGCTGAGTGGCAAGCCCGACGCCCACCCTTCAGCAAAGGCACGTCCATTCACGCATGTCTTTCAGAGGCCACTCGACCGCAGGGAGGACATGCAGACTCCACACAGAAGGCACTCCAGCCGAGAATCGAACAGGAGAACCTCTTCTGTGAGGCAACAATGCTACCACTGTACCACTGAGGCTTAAAAAAATTCCCTGCAGACTATTCTGTTAGAAATACTGAGTGATCAAACTGGTGCAACTAAGGAAATTATTTTTTGAGCTATGATACAGAATTGCAATTGCCTAGACATAGTAAGGCCTTGCGGACTTTAATTCTGGTGGTTGCCTAAAAAAAAAAAAAAAAAAAAAATCAATTACTAGAAAGTGGAAATCAAAGACTAAGTTGTGAATATAGCAGCACACATAAATAACTGGAAGTGGGATCTTTAGAAAAGGGTAGGAATTAATTACATACAAAAAATGGGAACTGTTGGAACAATACATGTAGAATAATGTTTTGGAGGAGGAATGAGGGGAAAGCAGGAACTGAAGGAGTTATATAATGTTCGACTGATAATGACTGTAGAAGATTACACTGGATGCATAATTTTTGCAATTGAAAATATGTCAATGTGGCTTTTCATTTAAATAAATGTATGATTGTCTACATTTCTTGTAAAAAAGAATAAAAATACTTCTTGGCAGTTATTAGGCACTGACATAAAACTATAAATATGTCCAATACACTTTAACTAGACTGACCGGGCTTCTTTAATTTTTAGATAATTCATTTTTTTCTTAGTGTGAGAAGGATATTACGGTCGTGTGCATTTTTAGCTGCTTAACATGTATACCAGGTCCGTTCCTTTCTCATTTTCGTACTTGTGTGCATTTCTGATATAAGCCACAAACAAGAGCTATCCTTTTTTTTTTTTTGTGCCATTACATGGTACATTTTGACATGTGCATTTTTTTTCCAGTAGTAATAAATTATGTCTGACAAGTTGGAAGGTCAGCAGTTTTTTTTTTTTTTTACTTGTTTATATCACACACTATGCAAGTATATAAGGATATACAACATATTACCTGGAAAATGTGTAATGTGCCTTTACAATTTTGTGCGTCTTAAATGCATCACTGCATGGGAACTTTTCACAGCAGTTTGTCAGTTAAAACCTTGTTATGTGGCTATAAGGGTTTTATATATATATATATATATATATATATATATATATATATATATATATATATATATATATATACACACACACATACACATACACACACACACACATACACACACACACACACACACACACACACACACATATACACACACACATACACACACACACACACACACACACACACACACACACACACACACACACACACACACACACACACACACACACACACACACACACACACACACACACACACACACACACACACACACAACTAAAAAGCATTAAACCATGATGTTATTTCCTTGCTGGATATCACCTTAGGAACTAAAAAGCACAGAATGGAACACATTATCTGAGGCTAATCTGTGGACTGTACATTGTGGAAGTACTTGCTTATAGAGCTGGATAATGGGCCTGGGAGAGTCCTGCAGCCATGTGCATTTTTTAAGACAGTCTGTATCCTACTTTGCAGACTGTGATTAGCCTAAAGGTATCATGTATCTTGTCAGGATCTGTAAAGCTAAGTGGGCTATGACTTTGTTTTTCTTTCAACTTGGGATTATAAGCCTACTTTTTTTTAAAAAAAACTGAAGTCCTGCCTCCATTTTCTCCCTGGAGTTAAAACATATTTACATATACATTCACAAACAGTTACTTCTCTGACTGTGCAGGGTTAAGTCTTTTTTCTTCCTCATCTGGGATTTAATATTTCGTTCTTTATTTCCGTTATTGATTTTCCTCATCTGACAGTGATTTAATGTTAGTTCTGTTATTACTTTAACCTTTTCTGAATGTCTTCCTCTCTGCATTTTTCCTGAAAGATCTGTATACTACCTTTTTTCAAGTTATTCAGTACCTCACAAAAATTATCTTCTGCTATTTTTTTCTGGACAGCACCAGCTTCAGTTTGGTCTTTATAAACTTGTTAAATAATAAAGTTATGCAATCTTTACAGGTTCCCTCCCACAACTGGCCTGACACACACAACTCCCTGGTTATCTGTCTCTATACAACTCAAGACTCCACTGTAACACACATTTACTGCCCCCCACAAAAAGAATGACCTTTCTGAAATCTAACACTTATTCCGATAATGCTAACTGCAGTAGTACATTCTGTCATTCACTGGTGTCAAAACAAGAAACCTTTTTGACAATATCGGTACTTGTCTCTCCGTTCACCACCTGGTTTAACTTCTTCATTCAATCCCTAAATTGTGGCTTTCATAAACTGCTGCCTAAAGTGGGCATTAACAAAAGGATGAAAAGCATGAAGCAAGACAACAGTGACTAGAGCAATTACTGTTTTCACAGAACTAATAGAGCTGATTTTTTAAACCTGTCATTTAGGAGTCCTAAACAACTGATTAGCCAAGGTTTCCAAACATCAACATGTCTTATTAACTTTCTTACGAACATTCTGCAACGCTCATTTAACCCATCCTGTGGGATGGCAGAACAAGCCTATCATGACAAAATTAGTTCCCCCCATTTAAATGACACCATGTCTCTGCTCAGTTTCCTTCTCTATGTTTTTACATCCATTCATCCACTAATTAACCTTCAAACCCCAAATTCAAGGCTATATTCTACAAAACACTACTACTCCAAACTCATTCCAAAAGTTTGGCTCTCCCTCACAATGAATATCAGATCAAATCACTGGCCTTCCAAAGTTTAACACAGAGCTCAAATAATTTTTATTCAAAGAAGCACACTACACCTCTTCCACAAAATAAGGTCACCTAATCAGTCTCCTTAATAATTGCTCTTCTCTGCCGCTGAACCTTACTTCCCCAGTATCCATTCTCTTATTCTCCCCATTTTTCTCTCTCACTTCCATACATCTGACATATCCATCCTTCTCCCTCGCCCCTTTCCCTACCACCAACTCCTGAATGCTCCTTCACCCTCACTCAGCTCTTTCCTTACAATTTTTCTTCGTTTGTATTCTCTACACTGTAAACAGCTGTAGTGAACTTTGAGACAGACAAACTTTGTATCACTGAGTGTCACATTCATGTACTGTCAATCCTATGATTTGTTTTACACAGAGAATACCTCTTTGTATCAGTCGGTTGAACCTAAAAATGGTCCATGCAGACCAGTCTTCTACTCCGATCAACAAACAAAAATGCATTAAATCAAGAAGTATGCCAGATAACTACCAAAGAAAAATGTCTGGAACAAAAACTGATGAGAGATAAACTAAAACAGCAAGCAAAGAATACAAGTGAAACTTGGTAGCGATAGATGCCAGTTAAGAACAAAATGACTTTATGAGAGAGGAACTAAACACTGGTAAAGCAGGTAAGATGTGTACAAATTTGACTAGTATGTGAAATTCTACATAGTTAAAAAAACATCCATTGCGGTGACTGTTAACATTTAATAAAAGCAACATGAGGTTCTTACTACTGTTCACACTCTTACAACCTCAGCATCTTGTGTCAGCTTCTCTCCATATAGAATACAGTACTGTAAGGTTACCCTACAAAATCCTCTGTCAAGTGAACATCAAGAGTATACTACAGTTCTAAGTTAATGGAAACAGTACTTTTAAATTCTCTTCATGATTTACATTTTGCATTGTACATTACTCTGTAATTGGACCTCTAAGTACACACAACTACATTAAAAATGAAATAATGCAGGTTTTTGTTTGCTCCAACCAGATACATTTACATCTTCTTTCTACAAACCAAAAACAAAATCCTCCTGCTCAGTCCTTGTTGCTGAAGGCTGTGCAAAACAGGAAGCCCTTTTTTTCCTTCCCTTTCCCAACAACTGTCATTACAACAGTCACGTACAATCAATCTTCCACTTCTCAGAAATAAAAAAAACAAACAAAAAATGTGTATGAGATGGACATAAAATGCTGGGGGATGGGAATCCAGATCCAACATTCACTGGTATGTCTGTGCGTTCAGTATCTCTGATCACATGCCTATAACTAGAAACCCCGCCCTCATCCCTGAGCTACTATTACTTTACGCAATGTTACACTACAACAGAACACATAGAAACAAATAACTGAAACAGAAAGGGTAGAGAAGATGACAAACAGATAAATAGACACGAATTCGGGTAGCCACTGACGAAGAGCTACAACACATCTCATACATGTCAACAGTGCCAGAAAGACTGATTACATTTTCACCTTGCACTGCCATGCCCACTAAGTGCACCAGTCATCTGCCACAGACCAATGAAATATCGCAGATCCCTCCCTCGTTTACAGATGCATGCTACAGAGATCACAGTTTTACTACTGCTCCTAGGCTGACCCTTCCAGGGTTACTTGATTATGCCTAAGGCTTTCGTTACTTCTTCACAAATGTATACTGCTTCCATTTCATACCACGGCCAAATGTTCTATTTTGTAACTGAAACTTCATAGAACTGCAATACACAGTATAAAGTATAATCACTGTGTAAAAAAGCAAAAGCCTTTACAGCTATAACTTGCAGCGATATTAAAACTCACCATATAACATCAAAAATCATACCTGTCAAAAGTCCAGTAACAATAACGCGGTCTTTCTTTCTAATAATGAAAACCTTCGAGGGGTATGTCTTTTTTTATTGCAATCGCTTACCGCAGTTTCTCTCCCTTACTAACCCCTCCTGTCTTACTAACCCCTCCCGTAAACCACACCTACCCCATCCCCCCTTAGCTATTAACTGTAACCATACGAGACTGACAAAAGCAGCAAGATTGTTCCCACAAAAAAAAAAAAAAAAAAAAAGCTGGTTCTGACAAGTAGGCTACCACCTCCTGTACTGGCAGACTAATTACATCCATAAACGGAAACTAGTCTGAGTTGAATTATTTCTCCTAAAACTGTAGAGAAAGAAATCAGATTGTAATTGCTGGAAGTTTTAAATCTGCTCTGGTAGAAGTTTGTGCAAACTCATAAAATGTTGTTTTGCAACGTGTTCGTGCAGCATTTACAACAATAGCATCCACAGTGCTCCTGGAGTGTCTTAAGGGCATAAAACATTTAGCTGCTGGATTAAGAATCTTACGTTAAATAAACTGAACGAAGTAGCTCCATCCAAAACCGAGCAAAGAAGTGGTGGGGCACACCCAAAAATAACCGGTCAGAAATCTGTGTATCGAAATATGTTCATATTTAAGTGGAGAGGTGACTGTTAGCATCCATGCCCAGAACGCGGCACATTAAAAGGTTATATTACATTATTAAAAGGTTATGATCCATGACCTGATCATAATTATTTGTAACGCACATTTCTACCGGTTACGGGAGAAAATAAATGTTGGATCTTAACATATTTTCACAGCATGCCCTGATTTTTGGCTCATATTTTGGTCTGTTCCTCATAGAATTTGTGTTTTTCTGGCAATTTATTTATTTATTGACAGTCGTGAAAGTCCGACTGGGAAGAAGCCCATGTTCAGCGGACTCCTGGGGTGAAAAGCTCCAAATTATTACAAAACATTTTAAAAACAATAATTTTATAGTCTTAAAAAAATCCACAGTTTAAATAATTATGACAAATTACTGATAATATAAAAAAAACATTGTTTAAGAATTGATACAAGTTATATGACAATCATTTAATATTTATAGCAGTGGCCGCTGGTGACTTCAAATCAAAGGGGGGCTGCAGGAGACAGCTGAATGGGTGGGGTCAAGGGGATGGGGTGTGGCCAACCAGAAAGGGGAGGAGCTATGCTCAAAACTACAAAAACTAACTTTAATTAAATACGCTGCCCTGGGTGGCAAACCATCATGATGAGAGTCCAATCAAGACAAAAATAAGTGTAGAAGAATAAAAATATTTCAATGCATTGGCTGAATGACAGCTTACTTAGTATTTAGATGGAAACAAAAGGTTGTGAGGCATGAAAAAATAAATTACTTTTTAAATACATTACTGGAATGCCAGTCAAAATCAAGTACAAGCAAAACCAGCAGCACTCAACTCAAACCACTTCTCCTTGCACTGCAGTTCTAATTATAATTTATATTCAGCTTTATTAAAGTTCCAAGTAACATGCTGAAAGTAGAAATCTCTGTGATGCCCCCACTTGTAAAAATGTTTCTTATCCAAAAAAGACCTGCTGCCTGACAACTATCTACTTGTTTCATGGGGAAAACATGTAAGTAAAAATGAAAAGCAAACAAGAAACAAGCTCAAGATACATTGCTTAAAGGATTACTGTACAGGTTATGGACCACACATGACTGGCATTCTGTTTAGTTTACGGGTAAAGTCTGTAGAGATGACTGGAAGTCTCCAACACGTGTAATGAGCTTTTTAAAATAATGGAATCCTGTCCTTTAATACCCAAGGCTTATACATTATCTAGTCAAGTATTCTCTGCATGGCAACAACAGAAAGGCTTTCAATGTTGGCAATTCTTTAACAGTATGCTTATTAAAGCTTATTTGCATCTTACGATCTCAGACAAGCTTACATTATGGTCATTAAAGCATTGCTACTTAAACACAGAGCAACAGGCGTTTTGAGTAATAAGCATAAATCAACAGTACAAAAATATGACAGAAACCAGACCTTTCTGCAAAATCAAGGAGAGATGAAAAGCCACTGTAGTACTTGTGTCTACCTTGGATGGGGGGGGGGGACACACTGCACATTTACACTGCATAACTACTCCTTGCCTTGCTTGGACACATCCAGAGTCAGTACATGGTGGAGTGAGGTGCAACAAGTATGTCACAATTTGAAATGTCTCTGGCTGACTGTGATGGCCCTGACATGTGTCATACCTCTCAACCTCAAAGCAAGAAATCTGGACAAAGCCATACACAGAAGTGGGACAAATGCCCACAAATAAGGACAATTTTTAAATATTGCTCTAATAAACTTAGAAAGATAATAGAATAGGTCTTGCATTAGTATGACTTTTCTGAAGGGTATAAAATCTGAAACTCAAATGCCTGTCATTATTTTTCTAACTTCAGTCTTTAGTGATTTGTCACTAATTTGCCAAAAAACACAATTTTATGAAAAATGGACCAAATGTGATGCAAAAATATAAAATAGCCACACAATACAGCTGGGAACCTGTCAAAGAAGGGACACTTTAATATTAGTACTGCTAACTTGAGCAGCTGACAAAATAAAAGAATCTACATGCATTTCAAGTAATCTATAACTTTGATTATTACAGTTATTTCTTAATTGTAAACCCTCCATGTTTTCTTCCAAAATTGCTATTTTGCGGAGGGATTATTAGGGGGGAAAGCAACATTTTAAGCCAAAATCGGAGACAGTTGAGAGGTTGGCTATGCCTAATTCTATAAAGCAATTTATTTGCATGTACCTCTCAACCTGTTATTGCAGTAAATCTGAACAAGGCCAAATGTACTGGGGCAACATATAAACAGTACTAAAAATTGCTTTTGTATAAATTGAGACAGTTGATAGAATAACAGTTCTTACTTTTGCATGCATTTTTCTGAAGGTTATGAAGTCTGAAACTCAAGTGTATCATTATTTAGTGACTTAATTTCTAAATGATTTGCCAGAAAACTACAAATTTTATGAAGAACAAACCAAAAATAAGAAGCAAAAATCTATTCATTCTCTGAAAATCTGGACAGTTGGGAGGTATAGTTCAGCTGGGCCTGTCTGAGTTTGCTGCCCTTCCCCCCCCCTGACAAAATCACGGTTGAATGGAGTCTCTGCAGCCATTCCAATGAACCATTACTTGGCTATTTCACTCCATTTACCATAAACACTAATGTGCATACTGCTTTACTTGTATGATGAGTTGGACTTCATTTGAAAGTTTTATTTTGTATTTTACAGCACAAACACTAAGTCATCTACTAAACAAAGCAATGCAGTCTCACAATGAAAGCTTAGCATTAAAACTTCTCTGCCCTTGAAACTCACATTCATTGAAACAGCATTGAAACCCACATTCAAAGAAAATATATTTTTCCAGTGGCAGATAAAGATTAATTTTGGGCTGTTTTCAAATCATAGGCCCCTTGCATATGAAACATACATGTGCTCTTTGATACACCTTCCTTATTGTACTAAATTATATTCCTTGTACAATATATTGCAGTTGTTAGAGGGCGTTTTAAATTTGTTTTGAACATTTTTCCAGTAAGCAATGAAACAAAATGCATGCACCCATAATGACAAAACTGCAGAACATTTATCATAAATGTCTACTCAGACTTCCGCAGTCCACCATTATCAGTAAATATGCACAATTCTACAGTCCACCATTATCAGTAAATATGCACAATTCTACAGTCCACCATTATCAGTAAATATGCACAATTCTACAGTCCATTATCAGTAAATATGCACAATTCTACAGTCCATTATCAGTAAATATGCACTATCTCTGAAGAAGTAAAAGTCATCTAAATAATTCCACATTAAAGAAATCTGTAACTAATGAAGAGGTTGCTGCTAGCAAACACCTTTATATTTCATGGTTTCATTGAAAAATAAAGTGCCTGTTGCCCCTCAGGAATAAATTGGCTATATTACATTAAAAAAATGATAAGCTAGTAATATTGCAAGAGGAAATGGATGGCAAACTGATAACGGACTCATAGTTAGTATTTCCACCAAGGAGAACATTCTCAATACAGCAGCATCCACCCCTTGTGGGAGTAGAACCCACAGCCTTCTACATCAAAGGCAAGTACACAACTTGTTGTGCTATTAACAAGGCAAACCAACTTCACTTAAGCAGCACTAAACTTCTGTTCCCCTGCAGCTCTCAGCTCCTTGTAAAATCTACTCAATACTCAACTTCGTAGCACAAGAAAACTGGAAAAAGCCAAAATGTATTGGTGGGGGTCAAAAGCCCAAAAACCAGGGACACAAACATTGCTTGTATAATCTTGGAAAGTTGCTAGAACCATACATTTTACTGCCAAGCTCCCTGTGCAAAACAGAGCAACATACCACTATGCCAAATCAGCTGCGTTGTAAAAGAGGAAGACTGAAACTTAAATGGCTATCATTTAGTGAATTCAGTTCTCACCATAGCTGTCAACCTCTTAGTACAAAACACCTGGACAAACCCAATAATGAGGGAATACAGCCCTCAAACATTCAGTGAATTCAGTTCTTGCCATAGCTGTCAACCTTAGCACAAAAAACCTGGACGAAGCCAATAATGAGGGAATACAGTCCCAAAAATAGGGACACATTTCAAATATTCATCTTATAAACTTAGAAAATTGCTAGAATAAAAGGTTGTGGTACGGTTGTGTTACTATGTATTTTCTGAAGAACATGAAGTCTGAAATTCAAATGCCTGTCAAGTTTACTGCTGACAGAATAAAAATTTTCAGCAGAGACCCAGGGAGAAATACTGCAGACACGTCTTTGTAAAATGACAGGGCGCCAGAGCAAATCCACACAAACACAGGGAGGAGATGCAGACTCCACACAGAATGCACCCCAGCCAAGAATCAAACCAGAAAACCTATAGCTGTGAGGCAACAATACTACCACTGCACCATCAAATATACAAGGGCTTAAACATTCAGATTCCTGAAGTCTGAAATTCAAATGCCTGTCAATTTTATTTAACATTTGTTAATCAGGACAGTCTGACTTGGAACAAAAAAAAAAATCAGCAGAGGCCCAGGAAGAAATAATGCAGACATGTCTTTGTAACATGGGAGGACACAAAAGCAAACCCACACAAACACAGGGAGAAGATAAAGACCCCACAAAGAAGGCACCCCAACCAAGAAGCAAACCTGAGAACCTGCAGCTGTGAAGCAACAATGCTACAACTGCCCCATCAAATATCAAGCATTGCAGCATTTACAAACCACAGATATTATGAGGAACAGATCAGATCAAACATGAGGCAAAAATCTGCAGTTTGTTTTTTCACAAATGGTGGTGGGTAGGGAATTAAGGTCTTTAACACCTGCATACAAGGTACAGGATTCAAGCCTGAGGTATTCCCGCACACACAAACACCTGTAATAGCAAACCTCAAAAACTAAATATACTGCACTGGGTGCCAAACAGTTGTCATGCGAGTCCAATCAAGACAAAATGAAGTGTCGAAGAATAAAAATATTTCAATGCATTGGCTGCATGACAGCTTAATATCTAGATGGAAACAAAAAAGGTTGTGAGGCATGAAAAAATAAATTACTTTTTTTTAAATACATTAATGGAATGCCAGTCAAAATCAAGTGTAAGAAAAACAAGCAGCACTCAACTCAAACCACTTCTTGCACTGCAGTTCTAATTATAATTTATATTCAGCTTTATTAAAGTAACAAGTAACATGCTGAAAGTAGAAATCTCTGATGCCCCACTTGTAAAAATGTTTCTTATCCAAAAAGACCTGCTGCCTGACATCTACTTGTTTCATGGGGAAAACATGATCAAAGTAAAAAATGAAAAGCAAACAAGAAATAAGCTCAAGATACATTGCTTAAAAGGATTACTGTACAGGTTATAGACCACACGATTGACATTCGGTTTATGGTTAAAGCCTGCAGAGATGACTGTCTGTAAGTCTCCAAGTGTAATGAGACTCTTAAAATAATGTAATTCTGTCCTTTATTACAAATACTGGCATATGCATTTCAATACCGAAGGCTTATACATTATCTAGTTAAGTGTTCTCTACATGGCAACAGGAAGGCTTTCAATGTTGGCAATTCTTTAACAGTATGCTTATTAAAGCTTACTTGCATCTTGCAATCTCAGCCAAGCTTACCTGATGGTCATTAAAGTATTGCTATTTAAACACAGAGCAACAGGCACTTTGAGTAATAAGCATAAATCAACAGTACAAAAAATATGACAGAAACCAGACCATTCTGCAAAAATCAAGGACAGATGAAAAGCCACTCTAGTACTTGTGTCTACCTTGGATGGTTGGGATTCTCTGCACATTTACACTGCATAACTACTCCTTGCCTTGCTTCGACACATCCAGAGTCACTACATGGGGGAGTGGGGTGTAACAAGTATGTCACAGTTTGAAATGTCTCTGGCTGACTTGTGATGGCCCTGACACATTTGTCATACCTCTCAACCTCAGAGCAAGAAATCTGGACAAAGCCATACAAAGAAATGGGACAAAGGCCCAAAAATAAGGACAATTTTTAAAATATCGCTCTTATAACCTTAGAAAGCTAATAGAGGTCTTGCATTAGTATGAATTTTCTGAATGGTATGAAATCTGAAACTCAAATGTCTGTCATTATTTTCTAACTTCAGTCTTTAATTATTTGTCACTAATTTGCCAAAAAACACAATTTTATGAAAAATGGACCAAAAAATGTGATGTAAAAATATAAAATAGCAACACAATACAGCTGGAAACCTGCCAAAGAAGGGACACTTTAATATTAGTACTGCTAACTTGAGCAGCTGACAAAATAAAATAATCTACATGCATTTCTGAAATCTGATTATTACAGTTATTTCTTAATTATAAACCCTCCATGTTTTCTTCCAAAATTGCTATTTTGCGGAGGGATCATTAGGGGAAGAGCAACATTTTGAGTCAAAATCAGGGACAGTTCAGAGGTTTGGCTATGCCTAATTCTATAAAGCAATTTATTTGCATGTACCTCTCAACCTGTTAATGCAATAAATCTAGACAAGGCCAGATATATTGGGGGAACATATAAACAGTACTAAAAATTGCTCTTGTATAAACTGGGACATAAATCTGGACAAGGCCAAATATATTGGGGGGAACATATAAACAGTACTAAAAAATGCTCTTCTATAAACTGGGACAGTTGATAGAACAGGTCTTACTTTAGCATGGATTTTTCTGAAGGTTATGAAGTCTAAAACTAGGTGTGTCATTATTTAGTGACTTAATTCCTAAATGATTTGCCAGAAAACCACAAATTTTTATGAGGAACAAATCAAAAATAAGAAGCAAAAATCTATTCATTCTTTGAAAATCTGGACAGTTGGGAGGTATGGTTCAGCTGGGGCTGTCTAAGTTTGCCGCCCTTCCCCCTCACAAAACCCTGGTCGAATGGAGCCTCCCTGCAGCCATTCCAATGATCCATTACTTTGCTATTTCACTCCATTTACCATAAACACTAATGTGCATACTGATTTACTTCTATGATGATTTGAACTTCATTTGAAAGTTTTATTTTTGCATTTTACAGCACAAACACTAAGACGTCTGCTAAACAAACTTGGCATTAAACCTTCTCTGCCCTTGAAACTCACATTCACCGAAACAACATTAAAATCCACATTCAAAGAAAATACATTTTACTCGTGGCAGATAAAAATTAATTCTGGGCTGTTTTCAAATCATAGGCCCCTTGCATATGAAACACATGTGCTCTTTGATACACCTTCCTATTGCTTTGAACATTTTTCCAGTAAACAATGAAACAAAACTGTCCAATTCAGAACATTTCCATCATAAAAGTCTACTCAAACTTCTACAGTCCACTATTATCAGTAAATATGCACAATTCTACAGTCCACCATTATCAGTAAATATGCACAATCTCTGAAGTAGTAAAAAAGTCATCTAAATAATTCCACGTTAAATAAATCTGTAATGAAGAGGTTGGTGCTAGCAATCACCTTTATATTTCATGGTTTCATCGAACAATAAAGTGTCTGATGCCCCTGTGGAATAAATTGCCTAAATTACATTAAACATAAACTAGTAATATTGCAATAGGAAATGGATGGCAAACTGATAACTGGCTCATAATTAGTATCTTAACTTTCAGTACGGCAGCATTCACCCCTTAAGGGAGTAGAACCAACAACCTTCTGCATCAAAAGCAAGCACACAGCCTGCTGTGCTATTAGCACTAAACATCTCTTCCCCTGCATCTCTCAGCTCCTTGTAAAATCTACTCAATACTCAACTGCATCTCAACTTCGCAGCACAAGAAGTCTGGAAAAAGCCAAATTTATTGGGGTGGGTCAAAAGGGCAAAAACCAGGGACACATTAAACATTGCTTGTATAATCTTGGAAAGCTGCTAGAATAAAATGCTGTGTTACCACGGTACCACCATACATTTTACTGCCAAAGTCCCTGTGCAAAAAAGAGTCAGAACATACCACTATGCCAAATCACCTGCTTTGTGAAAGAAAAATGCTGTGTTACCACCGTACATTTTAGAGACAAGGTCCCTGTGCAAAACAGTCAAGAGCAACATACCACTACGCCAAATCAGCTGTTTTGTGAACGAGAGGAAGACTGAAACTTAAATGGCTATCATTTAATGAATTCAGTTCTCACCATAGCTGTCAACCTCTTAGCACAAAACACCTGGACAAACCCAGTAATGAGGGAATGCAGCCCTCAAACATATTCAGTGAATTCAGTTCTTGCCATAGCTGTCAACCTTAGCACAAAAAACCTGGACAAAGCCACTAACAGGGTATTACAGTCCCAAAATAAGGAAACATTTCAAATAGTCACCTTATAAACTTAAAAAATTGCTATAATAAAAGGTTGTGTTACTATATATTTATTGCTAGAATAAAAAGTTGTTTTACTATGTATTTTCTGAAGACTATGAAGTCTGAAATTCAAATGCCTGTCAATTTTACTTGTGATGGAACAAAAACAATTTTCAGCAGAGGCCCAGGGAGAAATACTGTAGACACGTCTTTGTAAAATGGCAGGACACCAGAGCAAATCCACACAAACACAGAGATAAGATGCAGACTCCACAAAGAAGGCACCCCAGCCAAGAATCAAACCACAAATCCTATAGCTGTGACTCTGAGGCCACAATACTGCCACTGCACCATCAAATATGTAAGAAATTATACATTCAGAAACCTGAAGTCTGAAATTCAAATGCCTGTCAATTTTATTTAACATTTGTTAATCAGGACAGTCTGACTTGGAACAAAAAAACAATTTTCAGCAGAGGCCCAGGAAAAAATAATGCAGACATGTCTTTGTAACATGGGAGGACACAAACGCAAACCCACACAAACACAGAAAGAAGATACAGACCCCACAAAGAAGGAACCCCAGCCAAGAATCAAACCTGAGAACCTGCAGCTGTGAGGCAACAATGCTACCAGTGCACCATCAAATAAAAGCAAACCCCACACAAACCCAGGGAGAAGATACAGACCCCACAAAGAAGGAACCCCAGCCAAGAATCAAACCTGAGAACCTGCAGCTGTGAGGCAACAATGCTACTACTTCACCATCAAATATCAAGCATTGCAACATTTACAAACCACAGATATTATGAGGAACAGATCAGATCAAATATGAGGCAAAAATCTGCAATTTGTTTACAAATGGTGGTGGGTAGGGAACTCAAGTCTTTAACACCTGCATACAGGGTACAGGGTTCAAGCCTGAGGTATTCCCTACCACACCACCTGGGGCATTTTCACACACACACACACACCCCCCCTACCTGTTCTCCATACTAACCAGTTGCACAAAGCACACACACACACACCTGTTCTCCATACTAACCAGTTGCACAAAGCACACACACACACACACACACACCTGTTCTCCATACTAACCAGTTTCACAAGCACAAAGCACCATATATTCAACACTTACCTGTTCTCCATAATAACCAACGTTAGATCCAAACCTCTTCCCGTGCAATACTCCCAACGACTTGCGAGAGTAGATCCAAACCCTTTCCCGATGAGACTGCAGCTCCCATTCCTGCTGCTTGTGTTGCAGTCTGGCCACGATGTATAATCCCAGTGTGTCTGTGCACTTTAAAGTGCACAGACATCTCCTTGTGTTTCCCTATCAGTCCTGCCGGACTGCCGTGAGCATGCGCATACAGTAGACCAGTAGTTTGGTCTACTGCGCAAAGTCCGCGAAATTTAAAACTTTTTTTTTCTTTTTCTTTTTTTAGTTCTTTTTGTTTTGAGGGGGCTGCAGTCCGGCAGTCCAATAGCACGGGCCGCCCCTGATTTATAGAAATTTTAGACGGGGATAAGATAGGTTAGTCTAATACAAACAGGAATTGCAATATGAAGTGCGGAAAAACAGGCTTATGGTATATTTAGAGAGAAAGTCAGGGAAGGGAATTTGATGGAAGTAAGGATTTAAGTGAATGAGGGAGAGTAAGGAGGTATAAGAATGCAAAGGTACCTGTTCGCATTTAGGGATATAGTTTATCCTGGTTTTGAGCAATAACAGAGCCATGTTATAGCTAGGAAGTCTTTCAGAGTGGTTTTGAAAGATGGGAGGGAGGGTATACACCTGATGGTTACAGGCAAGGAATACCAGGCCTTAGCAACCTTATACAAGTATAGATAATGCCCAGCAGATTTGATAGGCTTGTAGACAGACAGGAGTTTTTGGTCACTGGATCATGGTGACAGACTGATAACATAGTTGTGTAGAATGATTTTTTAGTGCTGGACAGGCAGATGGACGCTGGATAATTTTATAGCTGGTAAGTATATGTACATGAGTATATGTTAGTTGATGAGGCAGTTTAACCATTTTAAGCTTTTGAGTGCTATATAGTGGTGGGTTCTGAAAGGGGTATTTGCTACAAATTTAGCAACTTTGTTACAGCTTTGTTAAAGTTTTAATTTTTTTGAAGCCTGGAGGTTTGTAAGGATGGGAGCACCATAAAGAAGTGTGGGGAGGAGATAAGTAGTTGCAAGTGTAGATTTAGTTGTGTCAATGAGAAAGATTTTGGCTCTGTGAAGCATCCCTAGTTTTTGAAGAGTTTTCCTCATGCAGTTTTGTATATCCAGGTTGAATATAAGCTTATCATCCACTATCACCCCTAATAATTTGATATGAGAAGTGACTTCAGTGTTTGTATTATCAAGAGTGAGGACTTTAAATTTTGTTTTTTTTTTTTTTCATGAGAGAGTCATTTGGGGAAAAAAGTAGTAGTTTGCTGTGTTTTGTGTTGAGAATGAGTTGTGAGATACAAAGTCACGTTTTAGTGTCTGTTAAAGTTTCCTGAGTAATTTTTTGGAGTTGTACCATGTTGTGCAAATAAGAGTGGAATCATTTGCATATTGTATTAGGGTGGCCTGTTGTGTGGATGTATAGAGGGTGTTAGTGAAATGTTAAAGAGGAGGGGCGAAGGATAGAGCCTTGTGGTACACTGGTGGTGATTGGGAGGTAAGGAGAAAGAATGGAGTGCCATTTTACTGATGAATACCTATTGGACAGGTAGCTTTTGAACCACAGGAGGGCATGCTGGGAGAGATCTAGTGAGGACATTTGAAATTTGCTGTGACAAACTGTATTGAAGGATTTAGAAAAGTCTTGAAATAAGGAATAAACTAGTTTGCTGTTATCTCTAACTTTATTAACAGCATTTATATATGTTAGAAGGGCAGTGCTAGTACTATGGGAAGGACAGAAGCCATATTGTGTAGGGGATAGCAGTTCTTCCTGCAGGAGATAGTTGAGTAATTGTTCTTGAATACATTTTTCAAGTATTTTGGTGGGGGGAAATAAAATTGCTATAGGTCTAAAGTTATTAATGTCTGTTGAATTTCCTCATTTGTGCAGAGGGATAATGTGTGACTTTCTCCAGAAAGAAGGAACGTGGGATTCCTGGATTGACTTCATTCTAAGGCTTGATTCAGGATACGCAATGCTGTTGGCTGCTATTTTTAGGTACTCACTTGGAAGGTCATCAGCTGAAGAAGAGAACAGTTTGAGTTTGTTTAAGAGTAGTTTTATATTGGATCTGGCACAGATTTAAAGGTGAAAGTGGACTTGGTAATACATGGTTTTTGGGCAAGCTGTGATTACAAGTATAGGAATCCTTGGTTAGATATGATATACTGTCTATAAAATAATAGTTGAACTGTATTGCAGTTTCAAGTGTAGAGTTATCAGGAGAGGGGGGTTGGGTTGAATTTTTGGCCTGGATGTAAGATTTCTTTAATGGATGTCCAATTTTTTTAGGGCTGTGTTTAGTATTATTCTGATAGTTATTATAGTATAGTTTTTTTGTCTTCATTTATTTACTTTTTAGTACGTTTGCAAAACATTCTAAAGTTTTCAGTATATTGTGGTGTTATGTTTTTGCCATTCTTTCCATGCTTTTTCTCTATCCTGCATTAGCATTCTACTCTTTTTGGATAGCCAAATTGCATTATTTGTTTTTAGTCTCTTCCTTCTAGGAGGTGCAAAGCTATTTAAGATATTTAGAAAAGTTGTACTGAATTCATTTACAGCATTGTCTAAGGGGAGTATTTTTAGGAAGTTCCAGCAAATAGATAATAGTGCAGTAATGAACATTTCTGGGTTAAACTTGGAAAGGCTGCATGTTGTTTTATAAATATGTTATTTAACTGGATATGTGAGATGTCTGGTCGTATAGATTTGGAGACAATCACTGAGAGAGTCTGACATTGTACCTATGGTGATGTATTTATTAGGGTCTGATACTAGGATCCAGGGAATTTGATGTCTTGCTATAATGTGTGGGACAATTAATTAGTTTTGTGAAACCATATAAGTTCATACTATATGTAGAGGAGTTAGATTTTATGGCCAACCAATTGACATTCACATAACCTAGTAATATTTTTTTTGTGGAAATAGTATGGATATCCAATGTAGGATATCTTCATGTATAGCTGTATTGTCGCAAGGAGGGATGTAAAGGGCAGTAATACCTATTTGTTTATAATTGTTTATTTTGAGGAAAACAATAAAAAGGTCTGCTGAACTGAATTTTGGTATTGGCATGCTCTACTTAAAGAAATCCCAATCCCTCTGAGCTACACGCGCTAGGGACCTAAACCTTGTCACCACAATAAACAGAACATGCTGGAGGGATAGATTTCTGTCCCAGAGACTTCCTATACTCTGGAACAAACTACCTATCTATATCAAACAAAGCTCCTCATTAGCACTCTTCAAGAAAAATCTTGATGATTGGATGGGAGATAGAATATTCACCCCGGGGATCCGTTCTGTGGCTCTGCTCGACAGGTGCACAGGAAAATAACTTTTTTGGGTGGCGAAAGCCAGGGTACCTTTTTGATTAGGCTTATATAGGCCTTAGGGCCAATAGCCTAGTACCTACCTATGAACCTATGTGGTAGATGTTGGGAAATATTAAAACAATTTCACCACTTTTCATTTTTATGCAGTCATTACAGTCATTACAGATGAAATTATAGTCAGGAGGTATAACTTCGTTTATGTTGGGTTTAAGATGAGTTTCAGTTACAGTGAGAATGTCAGGCTTATGTTTGGTAATCCAAATCACTGAGGACTGACATCACTAAATAATGACACATATTTGAGTTTCAAACTTCATATCCTTCAGAAAATGCACACTAACACAAATCCTGTTCTTCTGTCAACTTTCTAAGTTTATAAAAGCAATATTTAAAATCTATCCCCATTTTGGGCCTTTATCCCCCCATTGTGGAACACTGTGCTATAACATGGAACAAATGAGCAAAAATGTGGAGCCCTTACTAACTGCTTACTAACAAGCAAGGAAACACCCAGCATGGAAAATGTGTTCCTTTACACTTATAAAAAATTATTTTGAATAATTAATATTATAATCTACAATGGGTATCAATGAAAAAAGTCTTAATGAATGTGCAACAGACCTTGTCAATATTGAATTTACAGAACAAGGATTATTTTTTTAGGACAGAATGAGAAAAGGTACTCATTATGAGGTAAATTTGAGAGGTATGTAGGAGCTTGCAGTGTCTTTCCATCAACATTGGTATAAAATCTTATTCAGTCAAGAATTCTGGACAAATCCAAACATAATGGGGGATGAAGGGTCAAAATACGTGATAGTTTTAAATATTGCTCTAGTTAGCTTAAAAGTAAATAGAAGGAGAGGTGTCCATCAGCAGGCACTTCTGAACAATAAGAAACAGAGAGCCCTAATGTCTGAGATTACTGAGTTACTATAATCCTCAGTGATTTACTAGAAAATATTTTTTAAGAGGCTAGAGCAAAAATATGAGGCAAAAACAGGGACATTCTGTATAATCAGGAATACTTGTTAGCTACAGCAGAACAAAATGGAGTGCTCCTCTGGCAGAAGGTAAAACAGCTTTTGAAAGCTTTTAAACACTTCCTTCCTTCTGACATTCTTATGTTTACAAGTGTGGCACAGTGAAGCTCTAACAACTTTAAAATGTTTTACATTCTGTCACTGTTTTTTTTGCCAGCAGACACCATTCTCTTGTTACGTTACATTGGGGTTCTTATGTACAAGCCAATCTCATTTTGCTCTATACTCTATACAATCACTGTGTAGCTGCATGGGGTAATCTAAAACAGGTCAACACACCTTGCAAAGTTTTCCACAACATTGGAACGTAGGAACAAAACACACCGTAGAAAAATACCACCAAGCCAGAAATCCAGATTAGAACTTTATTATCTCTCTAGCGTTTTGGCTAAAATGCCTTCAAGGAGTAAAACAGTATATACCCAATACACCTTAAATACAAGGTTACCATTCAAACAATTCATTAATTATTTAATTACATCACACTAAATTAAAAACTTCCAATTGCATTCAGTGTTTAATCCCTTTGGAATCAATGTGTCAAATTTCAATATAAATACAGCTTCTTTAAATAATAATTTATTTTTACTAGGACACTGTCATAGTTACCCATGTGAATTTTTTATAACACAGTACCCTGTAGCCCCACAACCTCTCCACCATGAAAGGTTTCAAAATGCTCAGCCACAGGGCTTTCTTTTTTTCCCTTTTTTATATCTCTCACATGTTCTGCGAGTTTTGTTTTAAATGCTTATTTGCTTTCTGTTATGTAAAATTTGATGCAAGGACACCTTAATACATATACAATTCCCTTTATCTCACATACATACTTATCTTGTGATAACATTTTTTTATAATTAATCGTAGAAAAACTTCTTACCACAAATCTACAGCAAGAACAGTTCCCACAAGGTATGGTACCCTTTAGTTCCACACCCACTGGTACCCTATCTGGAGGGGGAACAAAATTTCCATGGACCAACATGTCCTTAATATGTGTCCCTCTCCTATATGAAATAGCAGGACTATTATACAGCACCCCTACAAAATCTTTTAATTTTGTCAAATAACCCCAATAAAATCTTACTAACTCCACCAAATTTGAGCTAAACAAGCTGTATGTAGTAACAAAATAAACCTGTTTTCTTAAACGCTGTGAGATTTTGGACCAACCTTTTGATTATATCTACTCCTTATATTAGCTGCATCATCCCCCTCAAACATACCTGCACAACTTCTCACAGCCTTCATATCATAACCTGTTCTTATAGACATATATTAACTGCAACCTCTAACTGTTGTTTTAAATCTTCTTCTATATTGCAAAGTCTACACAGCCTCAAAAATCTCCCATATGGTAAGGCCAATAAAGTATGTGGGGACAGCATCTACCATGTAAGTATTGCATTCCAGCTGCAATTTTTCTATGTACTACCATCCTTATTTTATTTTGCCTGGTTCCATCCAGCAAAACACCAAGAAATGGAACTACTTTATCCACTCTCATCCCATCAAATTGTAAATTGAATGAATTTATTTGTATTTGTTGTACAAAATCCCCCACTAATTGACCCCCCCTTACATAGAAAAAGCAAATCATCTATAAATGTATAGTATTTCACTACATATTGTTGAAAAAACTCTGCTCTATAAATATTTTCCCCTTCAAACAGGCCCATACATAGGTTAGCATACATGGTGGCAAAAGGTCCCCCCATTGCTGTACCCTGAATCTGATGATATAAGGCCCCATTAAATTCAAAATAATTGTTATTTAAACAAAAACAAATCAATTCAATAACATATTGAGACACTGGACTATCCCCTAAGCACAAATGTAAAGCCTCTAACCTAAAACTATGTTGTATGCTAGTATATAAACTCTTTACAACTAGGTTAACCCAGTACACCTTGCAAAGTTGTAGCCTGAACTGTAACACAAGCAGTAGTTCATAAGTTCATAGGCAAGTACTAAACTTACTGCCCTTGCAGGCCATTTTAAGTCTCGACAATTTCCTTTTCAAAGGTGAGAATCAAACCATGTACCTTATGTCTGTGAAGTAAACATCTTAACTATTATCCTAATACTCCAGCCCCACAAGAGAAGTTCACTGTTGACCAGCCAGCAGATTTAAAAGCCATTATGTAGTTCTCAATTATCCCAGATGCTGTTTATTGGTTTCATTAGGAAAATATTTACATTTTATGGGTGGGAGTAAAAAAAATATATATATATATATACACATGTATATATATGTATATATATATATATATATATATATATATATATATATATATATATATATATATATATATATATATATATATACATATATATATATATATATATATATATATATATATATACGTATAAATATATACATATATATATATATATATATATATATATATATATATATATATATTGGGTCTGTATTATATAGCCAAAGTTTCAAAACTTCGAACTTCACATGAGCGAACTCATATGAGCGAAGTTCGAAATATCGACTACTTAAGTATACCAACTGCGAGAAAGCACTTTAGTGCAGAAATCGAAAATTCTGCGTGTGAAAAGCCGTTGACTTCCACCTTCGAAGTTCGGGCATATGTTGTCAACCATCTATGATTTGAACATTGGAACGGCCGCTAATCTAATATAGACCCTATGTATGTATAATAGATCCCCTTCAAAGGATTGAAATTTCAGAACATTGAATGACTGATCTGTGAAGACCAGATAATCAAAGTTTTGAAATATTGAACCTTGTGAATGGAGATTGCCATACAGAGCAGAACAGGAGCTTTACTGTTCTCTTCACTGTATTGTGATCTTGGAGTTGATATATTTAAGTACCGGGGGGGTGGGGGGTGCAGGGGGCTTGCCCCCCTGCAAAAACATTAAATAAAAGTTTTCACATTTTAGGGTTTCTTTTGTAGGTTTGATATTTCAAAGCTTCAGTCCTCTCGCCTTCAATGATCAGAGGTTCAATGTTTTGAAATTTCGATCCTTTGAAGTAGACCTATGTGTGTGTGTGTGTGTGTGTGTGTGTGTGTGTGTGTGTGTATGTGTGTGTGTGTGTGTGTGTGTGTGTGTGTGTGTGTGTGTGTGTGTGTGTGTGTGTGTGTGTGTGTGTGTGTGTGTGTATGTATATATATATATATATATATATATATATATATATATATATATATGGGTCTACTTTACATGGTCAACTTTTCACAAAGTCGACTTTCATATGGCTAAGACCATATGATCAACTTTTGGAAAGCCGAACATGTAAAATAAACACAAAAAACACAATGAACACTTACCTTAAAACTGTTAGCAGGGGAGCAAGTCCGAGATCACACTACAGTGTGGAAGAGGGAAATTTTACCATTCCACACTGTACTGAGATAGTGGTCCCCCATGATTGGCTTTTCAAAAAGTCAGTCATATGGTCTCAGCCATATGAAAGTCGAATTTGTAAAAAGCTGATCATGTGAAGGGGACCATATATATATATATATATATATATATATATACACACACACACACACACACACACACACACACACACACACACACACACACACACACACACACACACACACACAGTAAAAATCAAAGCACATTTATGACTGGAATTATAAACAAGTTCACAGAGATGTCAGAGCCTAAAAACTGAATTAATATAAATTAGAATTCTGGGCATAAAAACAATGAAATAGTGTTTTTTTTGCGTATTACAAAGAGTTCAGTAGTACGTGTGGTACATGGCCATGAAAGTTAAGGCAGAATGACATGCATAACAGAATAGTCTGTCCTGCATTGTGGGATGGGTGCCAAAAAATTTATGGATGTTAGAGACTTTATTCTATTATTAGCAATTAAAAGTGCAGTAAAACCTTTTAAAGATGTTAAGGCATTATAGAGCAATTTGAACCACAAGTCAGTAGTCAGTGTTGAATTATGCAGATCCCATAAGAGAATCGACTTAAAAATGACATTAAATTTCTATATTACAGAATACTGCAGGTCAGCAATCACTGCCAGTTTGGAGATGAGCTGATATAATAAGGGACAGGTTTTGTTTGGTATACACTCTGAAATCATATAAAAAAAGACTGTTTCAGCATAAAAAATTAGAATTAAACCACAGAGAACCACCTCCCAAGGATGCAATTGAATTTCCACCCAAAGTGAAATGTGTTGACTGGAACGGTCTATCTGGGAAGGTCCATTTTTAGTGGAGTCTCTGCAAGCTAAGTTGCAAAATACATGCAGAGATATAATAACACAAATCAGTGCTGGAGAATATATGAAAATTGAGATGTGTAAATCAACTAATTATAGGCAAATGTGAAGCAAACATTATGAAGTGCAGGTCATAAAAAAGATATACTGATTATGTGTAAATGGAATGGAGGTAAAAACATACCAGTGAATATCATGGAGTGCCTAGAAATAAATTACAAGCCTTAAATGGTGTGCCAACTCATTGAAAACACAAGTAAAACTTCACCTGTCAAATCAATGGATCTGCTCTTGTACATCTCTACGATACATGTTACTATTATCTTTAGCTTGCTGTATCATCACACCATTTCTAGCATCTCTCAGCCATATACATAATTTTGTGATACTGCTCACCCCCACCTCTATACTTCTAATATATATATAATAGTCCATGAACCTGTTTTATACCCCACCTCTTAACTACAATCTTAACTTTTTCTGCCCTAACTAGTTCCTTCTCTCACCTCCTTTTCTTTGAATTTCTGAGCACTAATCACCTGGTCTATTTTCTATCTGACAATAGTATTACAACTCTTCAAATACTCAATGTTCAACATCTTCTAATGCCAAGTATCTTTTATAGTTTAATAGTTGCCTTTATTTCATATGAATGTAATCTAATTAGCAAATGAAAGTGTAATTGTTAATGTATATTACTTATTGTCTATCTGTGCATCTGTGTTACTGAATGTCTGTTTAAAAATATTTGTAATATTTTGGAGCTTTTCTACCCAGGCCTCCTCTAAAAATGGACTTTTGACTAAACTCAGTTGGACAAATTAGGTAGACAAAAGTAAATAAAAATCAAATAAATAAAAGATTCAATGTGATGGAAAGTGATAATGATACCGAATCAGGGATATAGAGTACAATGAAGAAGCTGGTAAATGGCATGTATCTGCGAAACAATTAGCATCTCAGGGATACAGAGTACAATGAAGAAGCTGGTAAATGGGATGTATCTGCGAAACAATTAGCATCAGAACCAATAGATCCAATTATTTAAATTTTGCTTGTGACATAAATAAAATATGTCGACGAGATAGATATGTGTCTCAGAGGATCACCATGCTCTGGAATCGGCTTCCCATTCATGTGAAGCAGAGTCCATCCCTAACCCTATTTAAGTATAACCTTGACCAGTGAATGAGAAATCAGAAATTCATCCCAGGTTTAGCTCCCATGTCTCTGACAGAAAGAGGCAGACAGTAATTCCCCCCACATAACCTTTAGAAGTTTCCTAGCATACCCCTATTAATAAGTGCTCAGGTGTACATAGGGACACATTTGGATTGGATTGCACAACTAGGCTTATAAATGCCCTGGTGGTTGTTAGCCCAGTATATAACTCTGAACCTATGAAGCTATTTATTTTATTTTTATTTTATTTATATTTGTTTACCAGGGTACCGCACTGATCAGTACTGACCAATTTCAGGCTCAGCCCGGGTGAAATACAAAAGATTTGATAAACAAAAATACATAAATGGAAGCAATAACAGAATAGTTCAGACTAATTGCATAGAAAAAATGTGTACATACATTCTAGTGAACAAACCCATTGCAATGTACAATCATGCGGAGTGTAATGTACAATATATACATTGATTTCTAAAGCTGGTCAGTCTTCAGCGAATCTTGACAGAGAAGAAGAGGTAGGAAAGGAGATGGGTAAGGTGACATGTCCTGTGTTGAAGCAGGAACACTTGACTTTGACGAAGAAGTGTTGTTTGAATTGCATTATGAATTTGGAATAAGTATTGATTTCCTTAATGTCAATGGGGAGAGGGTGGCAAAGAGTAGGTGCCTGAGAGGAGAAAGCATGTGCAGTGATGTCGATTTTGTTCTAGGGGTAATGAGAGTGGGTGTGGATTGTGAGGAGTATCTCAGGTTGCATGTGGAGGCTTTTTGGGTGGCTAGTGTTATTTGGCTCCTGGGTTGCAGTCCCTCCGCTAAGTAGTGGTTTTCTTTTAAGAGTTTCCTCAGTACAAATAAACTGCTGTATTGCAGCTCATATTTGTGTATGCATGCACTTCTAAGAGCCCTTCAAAGACAAAAAAAAAAAAAAAAAAACCAAAGTGATTCCAGGGTAATTTTTATAACAGCCAAGACTAAATGCTTATTAATCCAATATGGATAGAGCTATTATGCTTATATCATGTCTTCTTTGTTTCAGTATGGTTTAGCCCATGTTACTATAGGGGTGACTGGGCTGTCAGATGAAGCAGCCAGTGAGGTGAGTCTGAGAACTGATAAAAGGGAAGTAAAAGTCAACAAGTTCTGATTTAGTGTGAGGCGGCAAAAGTGAAAAGATAGACTAAGTTTGCACATGGGATAGGACTGAGTCTTTTTCATTTTTCTATATAAAAAGCAACATATTCAGAATGCTGTTATTTGTAATGAATTAATGAACAATTACTACTGGTTGGAACTGTTTTTCTCTTTCTTTCTTTCTTTCTTTGTGTTAAGAAGTTGAGGTTGCCTAACACCTTCTCATGGAGTACCACATTAACAATAGTACTCTTCCTGCTAGGTTCCAAACTGCATGCAGTGCTTGAAAAGGTCCAAACAAGCCTTACCTAAGGGGATTCCATTTTACTATGTGATCTCTAGAATGAGCCTTGGGAGGGGTGCATTTGCAATCACCAATATGTCTGATTTTTACCACTCCTTCAAGTACTCCAAGTTGCTTACCCTTACTTTTGTTATACATTTCCTCCAACAATTTGGAAGGTCAGCAGTTTGCTTTTTGCTAGTTTATATCATATAGTATGTACATATGTATCTATATATTAATGAATAATGTGTTGCCTGGAAAATTTGTCATGTGCCTTTAAAAATCTCTCTAAGTGTACCCCTCTATGGAGCATTGGAGTATTCTCACAGCTGTTAGCCAGGTAACAAGTTTTTTTTTACATTTTTTTTATTTAACATTTGTTGACCGGGGAACTCCGACTAGGACAGAGCCTAGTTTCAGTGGATACCCGGGAAGAAATGCTCCAGGTGCATGTCTTTGGAATGTGGAAGGAAACTGGACTACCCAGAGAAAACCCATGCAAACACAGGGAGGACAAGCAGACTCTGCACAAAAGGCACCCCAGTCGAGAATCAAACAGGAGAACCTTTTGCTGTGAGACACCATTAACCGCTGCACCACTGCCTAAATCGTAAATACTATCCAGACCATCTCAAAGCCCTGCCCCTCTTCTCACTATAATACAGGTTCCTGAGAGGTGACCTGTACCTTGTGTATGGAGCTTCAAAAGACCCTATTCTGTCAGATGCATTACACATTCACAAATCAAATGGTACCATAAATACCTGTCTAATGGATCTCAATCTATTTTGCAAAATAAATAGAACATGCTGGAGGGATAGTTATATATCACAGAGAATACCCCTTCTATAGAAATATCTTCCATTCCACATAATCAAAGTAATTTTGTTACTCTGTTCAAATGTAGTTTGGATGAATGGATGGGTAACTGCAAATTCACCCCTGGTTTAGGAGCCCTGTCCCTCATGGATGTGAAAAATGTAAATGTGTTAACATGTCCTTGTTTGGTTCATCTCTGGGTTATTCCTATGCAAACTATAAGTGCTAAAAACTACCACAGGAATGTAAAGTTAGTCTTCTTAAGATCCTCACAGATCAGTAAATACCTATGAACCTGTGAATCATTCTACGGTTAATTTTTTGACGAATGGGGGGGGGGGTCAGTATATACCCATATAAAGAGGTATTTTACATTTACCCAGGTATGTTGTTAAACTGTTTTTTCTGTATTGTGTTCAGATAAAAACTCTGTTAGCATTAAGGGTTACATGGGTATATATATATATTAGAACTAAGACTTAGGTTCATAGGTTCATAGGTAGGTACTAGGATATCGGCCCTGGGGCCTATACAAGCCCAGCCAAAAAGGTACCCTGGCTTTTGCCACCCAAGAAAATTATTTTCCTGTGCCACTGTCGAGCAGAGCCACAGAGGTGATTCCCGGGGTGAATTTCCTATTTCCCATCCAATCATCAAGATTTTTCTTGAAGAGTGTTAATGAGGAGCTTTGTTTGATATAGATAGGTAGTTTATTCCAGAGTGTGGGAAGTCTCTGGGACAGGAATCTATCCCTCCGGCATGTTCTGTTTATTGTGGTGACAAGGTTTAGGTCCCAAGAGTGTGTAGCTGGGAGTGATTGGGATTTCTTTAAGTGGAGCATGTCCAGCAGCTCTGGGTTTGACATAGCTTTGTATGTTAGGCAGAGATCACCTCTGAGTAGGCGATATGCGACGGAGTAAAACTGGAGTATTTTTGAGACGGTCTGCGTAGGGCATCTGTTTGAGGCTGGTAATCCTCTTTATGAGGTATTTCTGTGGCCTTTCCAGTTGTTGTAGATGTCTTGTGAGGTACATACCAAAAGGGGCGTTGTACTCTATAATGGGTCTAATGAGTGATGAGTAGAGGGGAACAATGACCTCTTTTTTTCTGGATGAGAAACCTTTTGTGATGAGGTGTGCCACGTAGAAGGATTTCCTGACTACTATGGCGATGTGATTATGAAAGGAGAGACTACTGTCCACCTGTGTCCCAAGGTCTTTTATCACACTTTCGGTGTTAAGTATACTACCGCCTATGTTGTTGTTCATGGGTACAGAGTTTTTACCAAAGGGGATGACAATGCACTTTTTGGCATTGAGCTTGAGGCCATGGCTTTGACACCAGGCATCTGTCTCAGTGAGGCCCTTTTGTAGGATGTCCACATCGTTAGGAGTTTCGATTATGGCTCCTAGTTTGCAGTCATCTGTGAACTTCGTTAGCCAAATACCTTCTGTGTTAGCCTGTACTTCAGAGAAGTAGATACCAAACAGGAGAGGACCCAGGACTGAACCCTGTGGTACTCCACTTGTCACTGGTCTGAAGTCGGATTTGGAGTCTGCTACTTTCACAGTGTGGGTTCTGTCAGTGAGCCATTTGGCAACTCATCTTGTGACATAGGGATTTATACCTAGTTTAGTGAGTTTATCTATAATTCCAGAGTGGGGAATGGTGTCAAAAGCCTTGGCAAGATCTAGATAGGCTGTGTGAACCACTTTACCCTTGTCTACAGCTTTGCTGACTGCTTCAAAGAAGTCTATCAGGTTTAGGAGACATGATCTGCCTTTTACAAACCCGAACTGGGTGGGATCCAGAGTTTGGAGATTACCAATGTCTTTGTTTATAAGTTCCATGATGATACAT
>NC_056743.1:687732373-687792373 GCF_019279795.1 Protopterus annectens
ACAGTAACCTGAACTTTGATTACCATGTGTCCATGGTAGTGAGAAAATCAATCAAAAAAACTTATAAGTAAGGGCATGGCATCCAGATCTAGGGAGATCATAGTCCCACTATACTCATCACTCATTAGACCAATAATTGAATACAATGCACCCTTATGCATCTAACTGAGAAGGCATTTGCAACAGCTGGAGTGGCCACAAAAGTTCTTCACTACAAATATGCAGGGTGTAATTACTACGTCCTATGTGGACTGCCTCAAAGCCCTGTTCCTGTACTCAGTCTCTTACAGACTACTAAGGGGCGATTTATGCCTAACCTGCAAGACATTCACTGATCCAGCCCTGATGAATCTGCTACACATTCGCAAAACAAGGAGCACGATTATTACCCAATTTAAGGACCAAAATCTTGTCTGTGTCATAAACAAAACATGTTGGAGGGACAGGTATGTGTGTCAGAGATTCTCCCTTCTTTGGAACAGACTTCCCAATCAAGTAAAACAAAGCTCTTCCCTTAGCCTAGTCAAATGCAATTTGGACCAACGAATGAGAAATTACAAATTCACCCTTGGCTTGTCTCCTGTGTCCCTTATGGACAGGGGCAATTTGTAGATGCCCTAAGGCAGAGACATATACCAGAGCCATTCTAGCTCATAGTAATTGATAATTGGGAACACTGGGGCATGAATGGCTAGGCTTACAAAGGCCCTAGGCCCATTAGCCTAGTAACCTCCTATGATGCTGTGAGCCTATGACTCTCAGGCTGGTATGAGCCTAGCACTGAGCACCATATTACCATCACTGAGGATGATGCCTCAATATGAGCAAAAAAGGATTGATTTCTACAAATGACTATCCTTCTGGTGTCATTCTAATGGGACCCAATGTTTGTCAGCTTGAGAGGACATGGTCAAAAGACCCCATTACTTTTCCAAGGATGGTCTGCCCCTTTCCCCTTTAGGCTTTCAAATACTGGCTAAAACTATACCCATCCCATAGAGCCTTTTTTAGGCAATGCCAAATTGACAACCTACCAGCATGGCAAAATCAACTCAACTGAACCTTAAGGTGTTACTGCTCAATGCCAGGAGCCTAAATAAAAAGCTACAGTTCCTCCAAGCCCTCTTCATACTTGAGAATATAGACAGCAGTGCAGTTACCGAGACATGGTTTAAAGTGGTAAACAATATCCCAGCAGTGTAACATTTCAGTGCCTTCCACACTTTTAGACCAGTAGCTGCACAGACAGGGGCTAAAGGTGTAGGTGTCACAATGTACATCAATAACAAGAACACTCTACGGTGGTCAAACAGGGTGACATGCTGGAGTTCCTTCACATGCACATTACCATAGACAAAATCCGATACAACATCCTAGCCAGGTATAGGTTACCCTCCATGTCCCATGAAGCTCACAATGCATACTTGGACCTAGTGGGGATATTTATCATCCAACCTAACACCCCACTCATGGGAGACTTTAATTACCCTTCTGTAGACTGAGAATCTTATATGGCCTCAAATCTACAGGCACAGAGATACCTGGACTTCATAAATACAAACATCTTAACCAAAAAGTGAATATGGCCACTAGAGGTTCCAACACGCTGGAATTCATGCTCACAAATAAGGAAGAATGCTGCACCCGCCACCCAATGTTTTGTCCTCCCTGGTAAGGTCCAACCGTAAAGCTGTCTTCTTTGAAATCAAAACCAACTCCATAATCCCATTAAAACCAGTAGCAGTTAGGAAATATTCCAAGGTAAATTACCTATTATTAAGTGATGGTTTGTCAAAATTCAGTGTTCCTCCAAACCCCGAGAACACAGCAGCCTATGCTGAATTACTCTCATAAACTCTGTGCATCCATGTCAATGGCTACATAGAGGCTGCTGTATCTACTAGAAGTAAGCTCAGGACTAGCCCCAGAAACAAACCACCCTGGTGGCATCCCAAATTAAACAGGATATACAACATAAGGAAAGAAATTATGGCAAAGATCAGGAACAGTAATTCCTGTAAAGATAAAAACTCTCTCATCAAAGTAAAGAGGCAACTAAAAAGTCTAATTAGGTTAAGCAAAGCCAACTTTGAGGTTAAGATAGCCTTCCAGGTGAAAGATAACCATATGGCTTTCTACAGCTATGTCAGAAACTTCAAGGGCAGCACACAGCAATGTGCTGAACTGGTGATTACACATTCACCAAGCTTGATGATATAGCAAATCTGTTAGCTGACAAATTCAGTTCCAACTTTACACCCCTTTCACCTCCCCCCAATTCTCCCCTCAAAAATAACCTCAAACACAACCCTTCCAACTATAGCTAGGAAGCATGTTCTGGCTGCACTCAATAAAACCAAGAACATGGCCTCAGTGGGCCCCAATAACATCCCAAGATGCCTCCTGAATAGTCTAAAATACAACTTAGAACCCCAGAGTTTGTGCCACATGAATGGAGGACTGTGATGGTCATCCCCCTTCATAAGGGAGGACCTTCAACAGAGCCTGGACATTCCAGACGCATTAGTCTGAATAGTCTTAATTTGCAAAGTTATGGAAAGAATTATCATGGAAATTATCAACAAGGACACAGGAGACCTCCAGACACTAGATCCATCTCAATTTGGCTCTGTCAAAGGAAGTTCATGCTTACTAAATCTGGTGAACTTCTTTGAAAAGGTCATTAAGGCAATGGATGAGGGGAAAACTGTACATACTGCCTACTTAGATCTGGCTAATGCATTCGATGCAACATCCTGTTCAGGCACTGTCAACATACTTATGGAACTAGGTATAAACCTCCTTATAACATGCTGGATAGATAGCTGGCTCACTGATAGGACCCAGGAGATTAGAACTGGTGAGGTCACCTCCACAAAGAGGCTGGTCACCAGTGGAGTCCCCCAGGACTCTGTGTTAGGCCCACTGCTCTTTAGCATCTATGTCTCAGACGTTAAAGCCAATGTCAAAGGCCACTGGCTAACCAAGTTTACAGATGATTACAAACTGAAAGCAGTCATTGAATCTCCCTAAGATGAGAACACCTTTCAGAAAGATCTAATACAGACACATGCTTGGTGCAAAGCCATGACTTAAAACTTAATACCAAGAATATAGTAAATTTTGGAAAGTCTGCCACCTTGGTAACTACATTATCAATAAAACACCCTTAAAAGTTGATTCAATAGTCAGGGATCTGGGAACTTATGTTGATAATAATCTAGCCTTCGACCAAAATGTTTTCAAGATAGTAAGAAAATCCTTCTATGTTACTTAACTTATAAGCAAGGGCATGGCATCTAGGTCCAGAGAGGTCATTATACCACTGTACTCAGCCCTCATCAAACCCATCATACAGTATAATGCCTGCCTCAGTATGTATCTGACCAGACACATGCAGAAAATGGAACGTCCACAAAGTTTCCTTACAAAAAGAATACAGGGAATAAACACAATGTCCTACTCCGATCACATCAAAGTCCTGTCTGTCTATTCAATATCATACAGACTTCTGTGAGGTGATCTTTGCCTGGCATACAAGACATCCCTAGACCTGTTTTGATGAACCTTTTGCATATCTGCAAAACAAATAGCATCACAACTACTAAATCAAAAGACCTACATTTTGCTTGCATCATACATAGGACACGTTGGGGAGACAGATATATTTCTCAGAGAATTCCCAATCTCTGGAACAGGCTCCCCATCCATGTGAAGCAGAGTTCCTCCCTGTCCCTGTTTAAGTACAACTTGGACCAATGGATGGGTAATCAGAAATTCACCCCTGGTCTGGTTCTTACATTTCTGATGGACAGAAGCAATCAGTAAATTACCTTCTATATAAATCAAATGTGTGGGTCACATTTGGGTTGCACGGTTAGGCTTATAAGGGCCCTAGTGGTTGTTAGCTTGCTGTACACCTATAAGCCTATGAACCTAAGAATTATGTCAGATGATGAAAAGATAACAATCCACATTGCACTGAGTTCATTCAGAATGGTATTTACCCACTTCAGCTCTAAACGGATTGCTAATATACTTACAGACTGCAGACTTCACACCAGAAACAGTCACTGAAGTTCAAGAAATTATCCAGTCCTCTCCTCCCCACAAGGTTTAATGGAACATGTCCTTAATGTACTCTCTAAAGCTAAGCATAACACCTCCACTTGTCCTAGTACCATATCTGTTTCCTTAATCAACAGCATCAACAGTGCTAAACATGGCTTCCCTGAACCCCTCCTAAAACTGCTCAATTTAAGTACAGTCACAGGGTGTGTTCCTGAAGTATGGAAAACAGCTATTATTGTGCCGCTTCATAAATGGCCCCCCAGCCCAAACCATGTGCGCTATAGTCCTGCCAGTCCAACAAGCCTAATTTGCAAAGCCATGGAACATATTCTATCCGAATTCATAAGCTCCAATATTGCACATCTTATTGCTGTAGTACCAGAACCAAATGGTTTTATCAAAGGGAGAGCTCATCAACTAAATTAAGTAAACTGTGAGAAAGTCAGTCAAGCTGTAGACAGCAGCCATATTGTTAGCACAACATATCTGGAACTGGTAATTTTGGCACTATTCGCATCGCTGGCACTGTAAGTAAGCCTAAAGGCCTAAACGTAGACCCGTATGTTGTAGGATGGACAGCAAACTGGCTAACAGACAGAACCCACATAATTAAAGTAGCAGGTGCCATCCCAGAAAGTAAAAAAGTGACTAGTGGCATTCATCATGGCCCAGTACTGAGACCCCTTTTGAGGGCAAATACTTCTCAGATCTCCAAAACCTTGATATAGGGCTAACTAAACTTTTCAAAACTGTAATCTGAATGTTGTCGTTCACTTAACATCCAATGTCATATTACTATAACAAAGGTTTAACCACACAAATCAATGGCATATTAGAAATTGGCTTAAAATAAATGCAAAGAAGTATAGCATTGTCACCTTTAAAACACAAACCACAACAGCAGATTATGTACAGTCAACTCCCTACCCAGACTAATATAGTTGTCAGAAATCTCATCTCCTTCATGTACAAATCCCTGTCCTCTGGCCACAGTATAGCAATGGTATTTAAAAAATACTTTCATCAAGCCTAAGTAACTACTAAATGTGTCTCATGCAAGTTAAAAGATGTTATCATTCCTCTTTACTGTGCTTTGAGCAGACCACTTATAGACGACTATAATGCCCCTTTTGTTATATATGTCTATCCAAACACATCACAGAGCAAGGCAGATCCCAGAGGTTCCTAACTAAAAAAAGAACATCTGACTAAAGACTCAGCTGGCAAGACAGGCTTGAAGCTCTGTTCGTATACTCTATCTCTTTAGATGTCTTTACAATGGTTTATGTCTAGTATTCTGTGTTACTATGGACCCAACCCACCTCATCTCCTACACATCCACAAAACAAATGACTCCACAAACACTCATACTAAAAGTTTGAAACCCCTTCAACAAATAAATAAGCGAAAGTTATAAATGCGCACTTCCCTTCTCTGGAATAAGCTTCTGTTACATATAAAAACAGAGTGACACTCTTAGTTCCTTTAAAGGAGAACTCCATCCAAATGTCAAGTTTTTCTTTCCAAAAAATAATGATTTCCTTCACTGTAATCCAACACTAAACATGCCACATACAGAAAAACATCATTTGATAATTACTCACGTCTGAACTTATTTCTGTTTGCCTTTCTTTCCTCAGATAAATAGTGCAGCCTGAAGTCCGATCAAAAGCAAGGCTTTCAAGATTAGTTTTCAGTTAAAAATGAACAAGACACCACAACTTATACTTATTTTATTTTTTTCTTACTATAAATTGTCTTTCCCTTTAAACAAAGTATGAGTGCCCCAAATAAAAATATTTTCATCCTACTTTTCAGAACCATAAAATGTTTAAGATTGGTTTCTGTAGCCACTTTGGACACAAAGAGTAGATTTTTTTCAGACAGCAACCCTTTCTTTATGAAAAGTCAGATAAGTACTTTTTAAAAAATATCCTGGAGCTCAGAAATCCGTTTGATGAAAGTAATAACACTCAAAAATAAAGCTCTTCTGTGATATGTGCTTTAATTCTCTAGAGTCTGCCTGTTCAAATGGGAAAAGGCATTAGATGCGTTACATATCTGGAATCTGGTGTTTCAAATGGGGAAAGGCATTAATATTAACTGTAGATAGCTATTTCATGTTAGAGAAATTAGCTAAAAATATAGCTAACTCCGCTCCTTCTTCCTTTGTTTATTTTTATTTTTAATGAAGGGAAGCAGCCATACTTCCCATTGTCCAGATTTTCGCACAAACTCCAGATTGTTACCTCATATTTTTAGTCTTTTCCTAACAAAAGTTGTGGTTTTCTGGCAAATCACTGAGGATTGAAGTCACTACATAATGGCAGACATTTGAGATTCAGACTTCATTATCTTTCGGATAATGCATACTAACACAAATCCTGTTATTTTAGCAACTTTCTGAATTTATAAAAGCAATATTTAAAATCTGATCCTATTGTTGGACCTTTGGCCCCTCCCCCATTATAGGTTCAGGTCTATATCATATAACTTGACATTTGAAAATGTCATAGCACCTTTACTCGACACGAAAATGTCGAATGCTGAGTTTTTCGAACGGCCAAATCACTGATTTCTTTCCAAGGGAAAGAAGTTGGAAGGCCAACAAACACCACATAAAAGCAAATGTATTTAAGTGGGGGGCTTTGCCCCCCACACCCCCCCTAACTAAATATTCTAACTCCTAGTCCACACTACAGTCGAGGAAAGGGCAGGGGTGACAGAACGGCCAACCAATATATCAGCTGGTTGTGGTGGGGGTGCTTGACTTTTTTTGGGATTTGATCTTTTTAGATTTGATCTAAAAAGATTGCTCTTTTTGCATTCGCTGAACTGGCAGTATGCTGCTTGATGAGAGAAACACACACACATATTATACACATGCACACACACACACACACACACACACACACACACACACACACACACACACACACACACACACACACACACACACACACACACTCATATCAATTGCTTGCATGACAGTTGCTGAAGCTTTACGGGTTGTGTTTGTAATTGCTCATGAGGTGGTATTTGCTATATATAGGAGATAGTTTGTTTTTTATTCAAGTGCTGGCATATTTCTGATGTTACCCAAGATCACTGTTTCAAGGAAAAAAGTGACAGTCCTCTTCATTATATGTTGGTCAACGATCTACCATGGACAACCATGGTTAAGTACATTCAGATATCAGACAGGCTTGGAGTCCCTCTGTACACTGCTACTTTTCTATGCTACTGAGCTATACATAGTTTTATACTTCTACTCACACCTGTCACTATATGTCTTTGCTGCATAGCAACATTACTAAATGCAGTTCTATTCCTTATTGTAGCTGTGGAGTCAAAAATGTGTCATTGCTACGTATACATATATTACGTTATTTCTAATTGCATTTAACTGCAGCTACACAGCTATATATCTGTATATCTGTGTGTATATATATATATATATATAATATATATATATATATATATATATATATATATATATATATATATATATATATATATATATATATAATGTATATGGGTACTTGTCATTGGGTTGAATGTCAGTTTTGTGAAGGGTAACTCAATATGTTGAAATGACTGAAAGCTCAGTTAGCTGAATGACCACTTCACTGAAAGTTCATTTCACTGAATAAGCCATGGCTACACCTAGTTCTGCAATACAGTGGTAAAATATGTTGAAATATATGAAGGAGCTTTATTTGGCAATTGTTGTTACATATACATAAGAACTGCTGGTGTGATTTCTATTTGCACGATGACATTAATTCTGTGTAGAGCCAGATTGTGGTCAAATAGAGCCCTAGACAGGGTAGTGGATCGGGCCCCCCACAGCAGCACCCCTACATCCATTCCAGTGTCCCATTTCTTTGCTATTTCTCCCCGTTACCATAAAGACTGTTCGTACCTATTAGTGTACACACTATTTTAAATTTAAAACTTTTATTTCAAATTTTATAGCACAAACACTGATAGCCATTTGCTAAACAAAACAATACAGTCTCACAATAAAAACAGACTTAGCATTAACAACAGTAAACTACTTTACTCTTGAAACTCACATTCATTGAAATGGCATTGAAACCCACATTCAAAGAAACTGTATCTGGCCAGTGACAGATTACGTTTACCTTTGGGCTGCTTTCAAACCATGGGCCCCTTGCACACATTTTTAGAGCCATGCATACATGTATGTGTTCTCTGAGTCACCTTTCTAATTCTATTAAATTGTATTCCTTGTATAATACAGCACCACTTGTTAGGGTTTTTCCAGTAAGCAATGAAACAAAACATATGAGCCAGTAATGACAAAACTACCCATTTCAGAACATTTCAACTATAAAAGGCCACATGGATTTCTGTCATTACAATCCATTAATATCAGTCAATATGCGCAGTCTCTGCGGAAGTAAAAGGCATCTGAATAATACCACGAGGAACTTTTGGGGTCTCAGCATTAACAACAGTGAACTACTTTACTCTTGAAACTCACATTCATTGAAATGGCATTGAAATGGAGTTTCAAGAGTAAAGTAGTTCACTGTTGTTAATGCTGAGACCCCAAAAGTTCCTCACCAAAAGGATAAAGGGACTCCAAAATCTGTCATATGCTGCCAGATTGAAGAAACTCCAGCTCTATTCAGTCGCATACCGTCTGCTCAGAGGTGACATGTGCCTGACATACAAGGCCATGTCCAACCCGGAATTAATGGACATGCTCCACCTCAAAAAATCCAAATCCACCAAAACCACTAGAGCAAGTGACGTAAACCTTAGCACGGATATAAATAGGACGTGCTGGAGGGATAGATTTATCACTCAGAGACTCCCTATGCTGTGGAATAAAATCCCGGTCCATGTGAGGAAGAGCACCTCGCTGGCTCTGTTCAAGAGAAATCTTGACCTGTGGATGGGAGATCGTAGGTTTACCCTGGGAATCATCTCTGTGTCACTGCTGGACAGAGGCACAACAAACTAATGGGCACAGTATTTTTTCATATAAGGGGTGGCGCAAGCCATAAAAATTTGGGCTAGGCTTATAAATGCCTTAGGGCAGATAGCCTAGTATAAACCTATGAACCTATGAACCACATTAAAGAGATCTGTAACTAATGAAGAAGTTGCTGCTGGCAAACAACTTTACATTTCAGTGTTTCATCTACAAAATTCAGTGCTGCTGCCCTTGAAGAATAAATTGCATATGGTACTTAAACAAATCAGTACACTGGTTTTATTGCAATAGGGAGTGGCTGGCACACTGACAACAGGGTCTTGGATACAAGGCATTGCGTCAATAGGAGGACACACAGAAGAATACAGCACCCTCACTCCCCCTTAAAGTGCACAACAGTATCAGCAGTTCATCTATAAGGTGTGAGAGTAGAACCCACAGCCTTCTACCCCAAAAGCAAGTATGTTACCTGTTGTACTACTAGCACTGGTTTTAAAGTCTATAGCACAAACACTAATAGTCATTTGCTAATCAAAACAGTTGCACATTGAAAGACAGCATGAGCAGCAGTAAACTTCTCTTCTTTTGAAAACTCATTGAAGCTCACAAGTCTTTGGGAATGCACTGAAGCTCACAATTATTTGACAATGCACCACTGCTCACAAGTCCTTGAAAATTCACTAAAGCTCACAACTCTTTGAAAATGCACCCCTGATGTATTCTGGTAGTTGGTGCAGAGGGTTCCATCTCCTGTAACCAAGGTACAGGGTTTGAGTTTGAGCAAGCTAATTAACTAACCTGCTATCCCTAATTAGGATATTTTACACAAACACATACACACTTACCCACCTCATCTTGGTTCTGTGGCTGCTTGCCTCTCTCTCTCTCTCTCTCTTGTGTCATTCTCAGTTTCAGGCCGTACTTCATTTCCAATTCACACACACAAACACACACACACACACACACACACACACACACACACACACACACACACACACACACACACACACACACACACACACACACTTTGTCTCAGTTCTGTGGCTGCTCATCTCTCTCTCTCTCTCTCTCTCTCTCACACACACACACACACACACACACACACACACACACACACACACACACACACACACACACACACACTTTGTCTCAGTTCTGTGGCTGCTCATCTCTCTCTCTCTCTCTCTCTCTCTCACACACACACACACACACACACACACACACACACACACACACACACACTTTGTCTCAGTTCTGTGGCTGCTCATCTCTCTCTCTCTCTCTTTTTCATATCGTTGTCAGTTTCAGGCAGTAGTTAGTTTCCAGTTTCATGGCTCAGGTTTTCTGATGTGAAAGATGGAAGCTCCAGTATTTAAATTTGTGACACACGCACACAGAAGACAGATGCACTGCAGTGTATGTACTCTGCTATGCAGAGTGTGTCCTTAAAATAAGACATTTTACAGGTGTACTGTGAAAAAATGTAATTTGATTATGCTTAATTAAACAATGTGGCTGCCCCCTCCCTAGAGTATAAATATACCAACTGCTGAACCTGTGACGCTGTGTCTACTATTTGTACATCAGTTGGGCTTGCCTTTTTCAGAAGGAATATCACAGAGAGGAATATAGTTTCTCAGCCTGAAACAAGCAACCAAATGGTGGGGGTGGGGTGTGAGGGAACACTCCATGACTAGTGATAAATGGTGGGGGTGGGGAGTGGGGCGGACACTCCATGACTAGTAACAAATGGTGGGGGTGGTGAGTGGGGGGCACTCCATGACTAGTAATAAATGGTGGGGGTGGTGAGTGGGGGACACACTCCATGACTAGTAGAATATGGTGGGGAGTGGGGGGGAACTCCTTGACTAGTAATAAATGGTGGGGGTTGTGAGTGGGGGGGCACTCTATGACTAGTAATAAATGGTGGGAGTGGGGAATGGGTGGGCCACTCTATGACTAGTAATAAATGGTGGGGGTTGGGAGTGGGGGCCACTCCATGTCTAGTAATAAATGGTGGGGGTTGGGAGTGGGGGCCACTCCATGACTAGTAATAAATGGTGGGGGTTGTGAGTGGGGGCACTCCGTGACTAGTAATAAATGGTGGGGGTTGGGAGTAGGGGCCACTCCATGTCTAGTAATAAATGGTGGGGGTTGGGAATGGGGGCACTCCGTGACTAGTAATAAATGGCGGGGTGGGGAGTGGGGGGGACTCCATAACTAGTAATAAATGGTAGGGGTGGGGAGTGGGGTGCACTCCATGACTAGTAATAAGGAGCAGCTGCCTCTTGGAGTATATAATGACCAATGTCTCTTGAGGGAGTCAGATTCCTTATCTCTGGGTCTAAAGAGAGTTTAGAAAAGGAGTAGCTATGCAGTTATGTGTGAAGAACAAGGACAGTTTAAAAGATGTATGAGAACCCCCCCCCAAAAAAAGGGATCAGAGCTGTTGTCTTGCAAAGGAGAATTAATAGAATTAGCCCTGCATGCATGATAAAGTGTGTTAAAGGTAAAAAGACTGGCATCTGCAAGTACTGTTTATTTTACCTTTCAGCTTTGGAGAAAAATGTGTAATCAGTATGAAATCTCAAATTAAAAGTGAAAAAGCTGGTTCCAGAGACTCTTTTGTTACTGTAGGAACAGCAAATTGCTACAATATATATTTTGAAAATAACATATATGTCAGTAGGCAGAGTTTGTGTCTCCAGCTGACACAAACATCCTTCAAAAAGGTCTCACAGAGACAGATAACTGGTGCCAGCGCCATGGTTTAAAGCTAAATGCCAAAAAATGTATAGTCATACCCTTTGGCAAAAACAATGTGCCCACAAATTACCACATAGGCGGAAACCCATTAAGTACAGAGAAAGTTATTAGGGACCTGGGGACCCAAGTTGATAGCAATCTCTCCTTTGAAAACCACATTGCCAAAGTGGTTAGAAAGACCTTCTACATAGCCCACCTCATCACGTAGGGTTTCACATCTAGATCAAGAGAGGTAATCGTGCCCCTTTATTCATCCTTCATCAGGCCCATCATAGAATACAATGCCCCTTTTGGGATGTACCTTACCCGACACCTGCAGCAATTAGAAAGACCCCAAAAGTATCTCACCAAGAGGATCAAGGGTCTCAAACAGATGCCATATGCTGCTTGGTTAAAAAAACTCCAGCTCTACTCAGTTGCATACTGCCTACTTCGAGGCGATCTATGCCTGACATACAAAGCTATGTCAAATCCAGAATTAATGGACATGCTCCACCTCAGTAAATCTAAATCCCTTAGAGCCACACGCTTGAGGGACTTGAACCTAAGCACAGAAATAAATAGAACTTGCTGGAGGGACAGGTTCATAACCCAGAGGCTCCCTTCGCTCTGGAATAGAATTCCAGTTCATGTGAGGCAGAGCACCTCACTAAATCTCTTCAAGAAGAATCTCGATAGGTGGATGGGGGATCGTAGGTTTGTCCCAGGGATTACTCCCGTGTCACTATTAGACAGAGGCACAGTAAACTAAACCTTAAAAAGGGCACAGTATACTCAAATCAAGGGGTGGCGTAAGCCACACAGAATCGGGCTAGGCTTATAATTGCCCCAGGGCAGATAGCCTAGTATGAACCTATGAACCTATGACAACTTTGTCCATGGCAAAAGATTTTCAGTGGTGTTGCCTGAACTGGATACATTGCACAAGATTCTTTCCCTTCTGTGCCAGTAAAGTTATGACCTGCCTAAGGCCTAGTAAGATGATTTGTTCTAAATCTGCATTACTTCCCAGTCCATGCTATGCTGGTAACCCATGTAAGCCATTTTTTAGTCCTCTACCAGTCATCATACAGGGTGAAGATCCTCACTCAAAAAGGATAACTCTCTGCTGTTCCACAAGGTGGCTGAATCATGATGTCCCTTCATCATTCTACCTGACAGCCTGAAACCAACACCTGGAATTATTTTTGAGAGTGACAGATGATGGAATAAAATACCTGTAAAGATGTAGCTTTCTGTGCAGTACTGTTGCTCAGCAATGACCTGCAAAGACCTGTCTAGGTAACACACAAAAATACTGTGCCCATTTGTATATGCATCCATACAGTGAAACACATATTGAATGTAGTGGACGTATACATATATACATCATTACATCACTTAAACATGACACGACACTAGTGTCCAGTGTTTACAGTGCTGAGTGACCTTAGTAATGCCAACAGGAAGTGTGCAAATCATAAACAGGAACCAGTTCCCTGGTGTAGCTCAATAAAGCCCTGACTAGGGCTCAGATGACCAATATAATAATCTAGGTACTGGCAGGGGAGAGCAGAAATGAACAGCTGGTACCAGCTCACCTATCATGGAAGGTGAAGCAGTGTCTGATCGATTATAATGCTGATGTCCTCTGAAACATGGGTGTACAGCATGCAGCATCTGGGCTGAGGGCATGCTATTGGCTTTACCAGGCTACTTTTGTACCTTAGTCTTTACACAAGTGTGGAATCATGCACATATACTGCAAGGAGACGTAGGCCATTAGTTTGACAGGTGTCCATTTCATCTGTGGGGGATGGGGTTAGGTGCATAACAGAAAATCCTGGCCTGCCAAGGGTAATGGTGATCTGGTTCCTTGCTCTAATTAAATTTGGGTTTCAGTGTCTCAAAAGACAAAGAAGATACTTAATGGTCAAAATTGGAGAAGGGTGAAAATGTATCCCTGAGTAAGATTCTTTGTTGGATTCACTGATATTTGTGCAGTTTAGTAAGCAGAGTGACCGAGTGTTTTCATGGAAGTGGCTTACCACTTGTTTTATATGTTGGTCTGTAGTTAGTATTTATTGGTACTGCTCACCCACTGCTTCTGTATTTTTGTGGTTCTATAATGTGTGGCTGTTTTTACTTACGGATGTGCCTGTTTGGACATCTTAGTTATCCATGTGGTACACTCTCAGGCTGCTGCAGCTCTTGTGTCCTCTGTACTGTATTCTACTGCAGCTCTACATTGCACTGGGCTGTTGTGATTAAAGGGACCACACTATCCACATTATCCCATTGTGATGCTGTGACATTGCTGTTTTATAGCAGCCTCCTTAACATCACCAGCATACAACTGCACTCTAACAATGCCTGGGAACTATTAGCACAGTTTTGTAGCTGTCTTGTGTTGTCACTCTAACTCAGTGACATAGTTTGCAGAACACTACACCTCAGATACTTTATTCTGTGATCTGTGCATTCACATGTGTTGTACAGTGCTGTCACAAAGCCATGTGAATAACACAGACAGCTGTGTAGTTTGTCATTGCTTACAAATGTGACAACCAGTGCAGGAAGGAAAACTTCAAGTAGTAAGAATAGTGTCCTCATCAGCACTATCTAATAACAGTATAACTCGGCTTTGTAGGGCAGGCATCATGGAGTGTGGCCTCCACCCAGGAGCATGGCAAGTATGCTGAATCATACACATAGGGAGGTTCTGGGGATCCATCAACACTACCTATGAGCACAAACCATGTTTTGTACCTTTCGAGATCCTCACAATTGAGCTAGCTCTTTTTACTGTCATGGACAATGAAAGAGACAAAGTTGTCATTGTATCTACTAGATTTGAGAACAGTGTGCTTGTGGAACAAGACACTGAGTATTGCATGGGAACTGCTCATCTTCCCAATGACTGACGTTTAAAGCAAGTATTCCTAAGACCAAGTTCCTAAAAGTTCAGAAGTGTAAACACAGTACTCTTGAAGGTGAAACTACATGAAAGGTTATACAGTGCTTTTTTCTTTAATGCACAGGATTAAGTACGTATGTAAAGTGTAACTGGTATGGTGTTTTATGAGTTGTTAGTCTTGAACAAATGTATTTATTTATTTTTATTTGGTATTTGTTTACTGGGATGGTCCAACTGGGATAATATCTCATTTTCAGTGGAGAAAAACTCCACATTGACATAATATGGTTACAATTAAATAGTTATTACAAAGCCTTTTCCAGAAGATCAGCATATTAACTAAATAAAAATTCAGCTTTAGTTCATACAGTGTGAAACTATACATGCATAGTGCAAATATTTCGACAGATATAACATGCTGAAAAACAACACTGTCAACAGTCAAAGTATTTACAAGTTGCAGTCCATAGAGATGACATTAAACACACAGAGTGCACTCCTTGGAACATAGATGACTAGGTAATATACTAGCCTAGACAAAAATAGATTTGTCCTTTATCTAAGAAATACATTTTACTAATTCCTTCTCTCCAAACATAGTCAAAGTATGTTAGGGGTAGAGTTAGGGATGGACTTGTTTAGCCTGGGGTATTCATTTGAAGATGGAAAGGTTAGAGATAGATCTAAGTTGCAGAGAGATAAAATTCCATTTTGTAGTGACAGAGTACAAGTAGAGACTTTGGCCAGAGGATTTGTGAGGTTTATATATATTGAGAAGATGTTGTTCATTAGATCGAAGTAGTCTATTAGGCTGATAACAATGGGGAACAGGACTAAAAGCAGGTCATTCATCGGCTTTATGAATAATGTTCTGTGTGGAGATAAGCTGTATGTAATCTAAGTGGTGAGGCAGTTCGAACCAGTTCAAAGGCTTAAGTGCAATACAATGGTGGCTGTGGTACTGTTTGCTGGTGGCACATTTTGCAATCATATTACAGCATGCCTCCAACATATTTTTAACTCTAGCCTGAAGGTTGAGTAAGATGAGTGCACAGTATAATAGAGAGATGGGAGATGTTATGTAGTAACAAGAGTGATTTTAGTGATTTTGCCAAAGAAGTTTATATGCCTGTAGAGCATTCCTAATTTTTGGTGAGTCTTTTTTATGTTATTTTGAATGTGTAGATCAAAATTAAAGTTATCATCTACAACCACTTCATTAAGTTTTATATGGGAAACTACTTAAATTTCAGTTTTGTTTAGTGAAAAAAAAAACTGAAAATTGCTTTATCGGGAGTGTTTGATTTGGGGAAATAGCAGTAATTTAGTTTTTTTTTTATGGCTGAGTAGTAGTTGGACATTATAGAGCCATTTCCAAACTGAGGGAAAAGCTTCTTGCATGATATAGAGGAGTTGAGGCAAGTTATTAGATAAACTTTTCAACATGGAATCATCAGTATATTGTATAAGAAAGGCTGGACCTACAAAGGTATACATAAATACATACAAATATTTCAAGCACAGGCATTAATACCCTTCTAGCCTGCCAATATACCAAAACAGCTGTTCCCATAATAAGTGTCCAAGTTGTTCTTAAAAATATCTAAACTAGTGCTTGCTTTAATGTAATTTGGTAGTGTGTTCCATGCATCAGCTGCTCTCTCAGAGAACCAATCAGTACACTTCTCATTCCTACAGAATCTTCTGCATTGGTTGTCTGATGATTCTCTTCTGTCTGATAACCCCAAACATTCCCAGAGGTAGCTGTCTCTAAATGCCATATATACCTAAATCAAGTCTCCTCTTAAATTTCTATATGAGACACTGTACAAGTTCAGATATTTTAGTCTTTCATAATAACTTAACTTTTCACATCCATGGATGCCCTTGGTATATTTCCACTGTATTCTTTCCAGTTTACTCATGCTTGTTTTCTAAGGTTTTCATATTGTTATGCCATACTTAAGTTTGGGTCTAATGTAACTAACAAACAATGACTTCATTATTTCTGATTTCCTAGAGTTTATAAATCCTTTTATACAACCTATAGTTATATAGCTATCATTACCCAACTGGTTGATATGATTAGAAAAACTCAAAGCTGGAACTACCTATATACATAGGTCCTTAAATGCATCTACAGTTTCAATCACTGTGTGCTGTATTAAATATTCATTTTTCAATTTATGTCTCCCAAATCTCATGTGCTTAGTTTTTTATGTTTTTATTCTAATATTATTCTCTTGTGCCCAAATGGTCAATGTAGTCAAGTTCTTTTGCAGACATGCCCTATCTGCAACACGTAATCAGTTTACCCATTTTCAAGTCATCTGCATACAGATTGTATATAGAACACCGCAGATGAAAAAGATAGATCTGAAAGATACAATCTAAATAAGTATGAGCCTAGGACAGAGCCCCGTGGAACATCCTGACTGTAACCAAGGATTTCACTTGTCCAGTTGCTGTATGATACCTGTCATATCCTAAATGTAAGCCATGCAGCTATCCATCTTATCAAGAATACATCAGTACCTAGTTATTCTAAGGTATTGATCAGTGTTTTATGTATAATCCTATCAAATGTTGAAGTTAAATCTATATAAATTACATTACAGCACAAATTATCATTCATAGCTGTTCATAAATTGTTATAGAACATTGTTACAGGTGGAAATAGATCTATTTTCGACATATGCATGCTGATATATGGTTTCAAGTCCCAATCTTCCCATTTCTGACAATAACTTAGCCAATATTACCTTCTCCATTGCTTTTCCACAACATGAAAGTAGACTTAAGGGTCTATATGACTCTGGGTTTTTAGCTCACTGATAAAATATTAAAGAGAAGAGGACCAAGAATAGATCATTGGAGTACACCAGTGGAGACTTGCAGGTAGGGAGAGGAAGTATTCTGTCATTTTATAGACTGGAGCGTGTCAGTTAAATAACTACTGAATCACAGTTATGAGGAAGCAGATAGTCCAAGCTGAGACAGTTTATACAGGAGATTAGGGTGAGAAACTGTACTGAATACTTTTGACAGGTCAAGGAGTAAGGAGGAAACAAGTTTGCCTAACTCCCTGTATTTGTTTATAGTGTCAGCGAATGATAGGAAGGCAGTAGTTGTACTGTGTGTTGGGTGGAAGCCATGTTGGGTGGAGGTTAAGGGTCGTTCTTCTAGAAGATAGTGGAGGAGTTGCTTATGCATGCATCTTTGAAGAATTTTTGAGACAGGAGATAAAACTGCAACACGTTGAAAGTTAGAGATGTCAGCTGAGATACCATCATCATGAAGGGGGATACTACAGGATTTTTTCCATAGTGAGGTACATAGGATTCAACGACTAATATACTGATAAGGATAGAGAATGGGTACACTATGACATTGGTAGCCATCTTTAGGTAGTCAGGTGGCAGGTTATCAGCTGCAGTGGGGTACAGTAAGGTTTGAGTTTAAGTGGAGGTTTTTTATTATTGCTGTAGAGACAGGACCTAAGTTGAAGTTGCTAGTAATAGGCATAAAGGGTGATTAGATTCACATGAAAAAGCTGGGGAGGGGGAGCTAAGGGAAGTGGTAGTGTGTATAGTGTGTGGAAAATGTTGGTTTGGTCTAAGCTGTTGTTCACTGAATTATTGGAAGTGGATGTTATTGGGTTGGTAGAAGCACTGGATGGGGTTGAAGTGTGTGATGGCATCCATTAAAGACTTGTATTTCAAAACCCTGCATGACAATATAATTTGCAGCATTAATGCATCCTATGAACAAAAAAGCTGTCGTAACAATTTTCTGCAAATTGGAATATAAAGTTTTTATGTATAAAATAGTTTTGTTAACGATGCAGTTTTTTTAGTAGAAATTAGAAAAGTTGTTATACAGAAGTTGTCTAAGTTTTCTTACTACAGAATAACATTAACATATAATGTGCATTTCAAAATAATTTTATCTTGTAAGAAAAATGAGAAAGGGAATTCTTCCGCCTCTCAAATTCTGTTTAAATTTATAGGCTTATGTACCAGATTGACAGATCAGTTGGCATACACTGAATAAGTGAGACAGGGCTGTGTATTTTAAGCACTTTAGGTGTGGCTAGTGCTTAACTTATTGTGTGATTTCAGAGTTAGAATATAATATATAATAGTATGGTAGGATTTGGGTGGGGGTTGACTGGATGATGCAGGGATGTAAATTATGTTGTTTGGGTTATTAACTTGTAGTGTTGCCTTAAGGTATTCACATTTACATATTTCTAGGTATTATTTTTTTTTATTCAGGTGTGTCAGGTTCAGCAGGTTTGGTTTTGGAATGCTGTATGTTGAGATATCATAGTAGAACTAAACTGCACACTGCATCTCTCTAATACCAAGGCAGTATTGCTGTGTGTGGTATGTCTACAGTATTTAATGCACTCTGTTCTTCTACTCCTACAAATCTGGTGATGTCAAAGCCCCTATCCCTCGACATGATACCTATGGCTGGGATGTGTGTCTCGTTGTAACAGTACCAGGTAATGGGTAAGGTATGCAGTTTGCTGCAGCTCTGTCCTATAGCATACCCTACAAACATGCACCCCACCAAAGCAAGCTACATATATAGTGCTGGTTTCATATTTTGTTTAACTGTCTCTTTTGTAATTAACTACTACATGTTTAACTTTCATAAGTGGTACATATTCACCAATGCCTTCTGCAGATGTGTTGGTTCCTATCATAGATAAGCTACTGTCAAGGGACTGGTGTTTGTGTCATCTGGGTCATATGGCATCAGTCCTGCATACTAATCTCCAGAGTACTATCTACATGTCTGACAATGCTGACTGCATGTCAGGGGATAACATGTCCATGTCAGACAGACACTGGCATCCATATGTGCATATGAGATGATGACAAATATCACCAAAGTGCCAGTTGTTACAATGATATGTCCATGGCAGAGAACGTATGCATCCATGTGTGCATGATTATGTCATGAACTAACATTCTAAACAATGAATTTTAAATGATTGATAAAAAGACTGAATATATAAAACACTAAATACTACTAATATCGAATCAGAAAACATTGAATGATTTTATCCAAGTAAAAATGCCCCAGATCATAAACCCTGGCTACAAAATTGAAATCAAGTGTCATTTTGGTAGAGATACTGCTGGGGAAAGGGTTTTTAAGCAACGTAATGTGAGGTAGGCATCATCCTCCCACGCCACTTTATTCATGTGCACTAACCTTAGCCCTAACACTACTCTATAGAAAAATGCATTCATCATTTGTGAATTCAGACTTTTTTTATACCCACACAAACTTTTCAGTCAAACATGTATTGGATATTTTGAACTCCAACAGTATGGACATGCAAATTAGGAATATATCATCAGAGCTTCAATGGTTGGGATGATATATTAATGGCAGATAGTCACAGGCATTCGTGTATTCACACATAATGATGATGACACATATTACCTACACAGCGACAGCAGTTTGGGTGATATATCCATAAGTGACAGAGATGGGCATCCATGTATGTCCATGTGATGATGATACATACCACCACCTCAGTGTCAGTGGTTGGGATGAAGTGTCCATGGCAGACAAACTAAGGAATCCATGTGTGTATATGTGATGATGACACATATAACCACATCAGTATCAGTGGCTGGAATGATATGTCCATGACAGACAGACAGGCACAAGCATCCACATATGCACATGTGGTGATGACACATATCACTGCCATAATGTCAGTGAATGGGATGATATAGCCATAGCAGTCAAACACAAACATTCATGTGTGCACTCATGATAATGACATATATCACCAACGCAGTGTGAATTACTCGGATTAAATATCCATGGCAGACAGACACAAGCATCCGCACATGCACATGTATCAGCAGCACAGTTTCAGTGGCTGGGATGATATAGCCATGGCAGTCAAACACAGACATCTATTTGTGCATTTGTAATGATGAGACATATCACCACTGCAGTGTCAGTTACTGGGATGTTATATCCATGGCAGATTGACATTGTCATCCATGTGTGCACACATGATGGTGACACATATTGGCACTGCAGTGTCAGATGTTGGGGTGATCTGTAAATGATAGGCAGTCACAGGCACCCATGTGTGCACACATGATGGTGAACCATATCATTACTGCAACTGCAGTGTCAGTGGTTGAGCTGCACCTGCTCACATGGCCTCTGACAATTCCATCCTGTGGACACATATTATCCACATATGAGTATATCTGCAGCCTCAGGAAACATTATGTTATTGCTTCTGCTGGACTAACAGTACCATGCTCTTAGCATTCTCTGATGTCCTTAACATATTATGGACATAGAAGTAAATTCCCAAGCAAGCTTCTCAACATGGATATGGTCAGCTGGATTCTACTGTTGAGACTTCCCTAACTGGAATCCAGATGGGTTTTGCTCATTCCTGGTGGGTTCTGATGCTGTGTAAGGCCTGCTGAGCACTGCTCCTAGTATTATCACCAGCATGAAACATGTTTATTGATTCAGTGTTGTAAAGACAATGACCAATAGCACACGCCATGGTGACATTTTGTGTGCCTTTGATGTATCTTGTTTAATATACCTAGGCTACGTACACAATGGAATAGCCTATGTGGAAAGAAAGAAAGAGCAACATGTCCTGCACTCACAATTGTGGCCATGTCTCAGTTCATTGGGGTCTTGGTGTTTGTGGTGCATGTATCTGCCCTTGCAGCCTCACTAGGTCTGTACCTGAGATGATTGTACTGCATGTGCTACCTGATGTACTTACTCCTCAAGGTCTTCCTCCATGTAGTGACCTCTCACAGACAGTGTGACTGCTGCACACTGTGTCTCATCTGACTGGCCATGTTGTTGCATGCTGCATACCATGCAATACACCTGAAAGACATACTGAGCTGATTCAACGGAGGTATCCATTATACAAAGCATGACTTCAGTCAAAGATGTGCTTCACTGGAGATCATGCTTAGTTATGTGCTTTTTTATTTCTCACTTCACCAAGTGATCATGGATGGAATACTGAAGTCATCATCTGACAGTGCAGAGGGTAGCTAGATGCACCTGTGTAGACAAGGGGAAACAGATGAATAGCATGAGACACATTAAAGGCTAGCTATATGCTAGCCATATTGTTACATTTTCGTTGCAAACATTTGAAGCATTAACTGTACTCACACCATTTGTTTTTCCACATGTTATTATGATGTTAGTCAATGACTGGCGCAAAAGTCTCCTGCACCATATCTATATAGCATGAGTACTCCCAGGTCATCACACACACACACACACACACACACACACACACACACACACACACACACACACACACACACACACACACACACACACACACTGTCTCTCTCTCTTTCTGTTATGCTAAGGCTATCTGCACTGCAGCTAATGTGACAGCGTATGCAGTTATACCATGTATGAGTGATGTCTATTACTGCTCAGGACAATCTGGCACTTTAAAGTCTGTGTGTATCCACTCGTTGGCATACAGTACACAGACAAAATGTTTTCAGAACCATATGACCATCATACAGTTGACAGTTTCTTGATATTTTAGAGCCATGTTGGATGTGATGTGGTTCATTGTGTGCCATAGTTGCTGCCCAAAATGGTAGCCAGCATCCTGAACCCTTTTTGCTTGGAAATCTACAACCGAATCACCCTTGGGCTAAGAATGGTTGCCAGGGTTTCCCTATCTTTCCTGCAATGTATCACTAAATAGGAGTAAAGAAACCATTCTGTACTATATTCCTTGAATGAATACAGCATTAGGGCAATCCAAAAACTGTTTGTGCACTCCAGAGAGTGCACCCAGGACTCCTAGGACCAAGAGACCATTGGCATTCTCTCCAGCTTGGTAACAAGGTACACTTTACTTGTTTAATTCTAATTATTTCAAATAGACTAATGGTGTCCATATGAGGTTGTCATGGCCTTCAGATTTGCAAACATGGACCCAGCTCACTTGAAAGACATCCATATCCATGACACCTGCTTCCACCAAAACTTACTAGGATATTAAAGATTCATTTTCAACATCTTTTTGATCTGGAGGGATACATGTTAAGACTTTGATACATTTGTCCAGCACATTAGCCATTCTGTAGACTTTCTCAGGTTCACAGTACACACCGACCTGGCTAAAGTCAGCTTTTAGGGAATGACAGTCTGCAAGAAGCCTGGGAAACCTGCCTTTCTTACTGATCTTTACCACAAACCCACATAGGCTAACATCTACCTGAATGCCCACAGCATGCAACCAAAGTACACCTAGGCCAATGCCATAATGACCCAAGAGCTAAGAATGGCTCATCCTAGTTCTGAAAAAAACTGATTTTGAGTGCAGCATTCTCATGCTTAACGGTGATTGTACTTGAAAGCTTTCCTCAATGCTATCCTTGCAGCTATTAAAGATCTCAGAGATAATCAAGCACTTGCCTTGTATAGCTCACTTCTGTCAGCAGGGCAAATCCCAAAGAAGCTGGTCTAGCCTTTGTTATCGACATGGGAACAAGAGGAGCATGTAGTAAAGGTAAGTTGATGATGATCAGTCTGAATCTTAGATGAGGTATTATCAAAAACGATGTTAGGAATAACTGGAAAGTTTTCATTCTTAAAGGACCAAAAGCAGGCAGAAATCCGAGGGAATTTCTGGAAAATAATTTCATCCTACACATTCCCATTATCTCTCAGGCTGGAACATTTCTATGTAGACTCTGTAATGCTGCTGCACTATTGTAGACAGTTTCATCAACTCCAGTAATAGTATGACATATAGGGCCATGCCAAGGAGCAGCTGTCTATCTCCTGGGTTGTTTATCTAACATAATGTTTGGAACAAAAGCTTTAGGAGCCACATATCTTTGGCTAGAGCCACTGCTATGATCCATGATGAGCCTTCAACTGGAAAACCATTTCCTGATATGGCTGTTTTAGGCTACGTCCTTTTATAGAGAACTAATCCCTAGCAATTCTTTCACCTAATTGACTACTGTGAGCATTTTCCAGACACAAGATACCACAACTATCTTCCTCTAAGCACAGGGAAGTTTTAGACTCACATTGGCAGGTTGTAAGACCTAGAAAAAACATCAGCATTCCAGTTAGCTAGGCCAGGTCTAACAATCACAGTGCAATGGTTGGAAAGATAGCATCCATCAGTACAATTTTGTGTTGCTATCTTGTTGTTTACATAAATTCACTCATTTATTTATTTATTGCTACTTGATAACTGGATGAGTGAGGTGGTCTACTGACCCTTTTCAGTCACTGCCCTTGCAAAAGGCGCAGTGATTACAAGTATAATTACAGATATTTAAATTCATTTACATAATCTATTACAAAGAATAGCACATGGTTGCAATGTTGTTTTAGAGAAATTACAATTGAAACAAGGGAGTCACCCATGGTCCTGATAGCATTTGCAAATTGATTCAGCAATGAGATATTCCTCAAAAGAGTCTTTAAAGTCTTTAATGGTATCCAGCTTTTTGACGTCAGATTCTATGTATCAGGACCAAGTCTAGGGAATGTTTTTTTTCCCCAATGAGATTTTGAACTATGGAGGAGCAATGCTGAAACAGAAGTCCTGTGAGTTTCTGAGAACATAGGTGCTGTCGTGTATACCCAGTTTTGTTTTCACTGAGGGATGGTAGCCTTGTTTCAGGAGCTTGAAAGTAAGAGCAGTTAGTAACAGTACAGCCTTGCTGGAAACTGAGAGCCACTTAGCTTTTTCAGGTAGTCTGCACTGATGTATTAGGGGGTTGGTCAGAATTATAAATCTGCAGATTTTATTTTCAACATACTGTATCTTGTGGGTATTATGGAATGAGTATAGGACAAGAAATGGAAGACCATATTATAGGTTTACTAATAATACAGTTTTAGCAACTGCTGAGCAAGCTTTACAGAAGAGCAAATGCTTAATTTTATATGACTTTTTAGTTGGAATGGAATGTTTGGCTAACCTTTGGAAACACAGGGTTGCCATAGGTTCTAAGGTGAGTAAGTACATTATTAGTATGCGAAGTGAAGGTGAGGGCTGGCCTAGTATTAAGCCTAGAATTTTGTTCGGAGACATTGGGTATAATATTCCCATTGTTGTCCGTAATGTAGAGTGTAGGGATGTTAGATAGCCTTTTTTGGCAAACAGAAGATCATGACATTTATTTTCTTGTAATTTATATGGAGTTAATTGTCAGCTGACCAGTTGTACATTGTAACAGGGCACAACTGGTCAAAAGGTTGAAGTGGCTATCTAACAGTTAGCATTTCTGAGAGCAGCAGACCTCTCAACCTTTTACCACAAGAAATTTGGACAAAGCTGAAAATAATGGGGGGAATAAGGCCCAAAATACAGACAGATTTTAATGTTGTTGTTGTGTCTTTCGGCTTTTCCCGGTTAGGGGTCACCACAGCGGAATTCCATTCCGCTAATGATTGGTAGTTGATCTTTACATCCCGAGTTACCAGCCCTGACGCACAACCTTCAACGAAGGTACGCCCATTCACACATGTCTCCATGCAGAAGACGCTCTAGCGGAGAATTGAACTGGACAGCGTCTTACTGTGAGGTGACAACGCTACCTCAGCACCAGCGCCGCAGTATTTAGACAGATTTTAATACTGCACTTAAAACAGGATTTGTATTAGCATGCATTTTCTGAAGGATATGAAGTGTGAAACTCGTGTATGTCATTATTTAGTGACTTCAATCCTTAGTGATTTGCCAGAAAAGCACAAATGTTATAAGAAACAGACCAGAAATGTGAGGCCAAAATTTGGACATTCTGAGAAAATCTGGGCAGTTGAGAGGCATGAAGAGGAGAAAATTGACTTCATAGTCAAACCCACCCTTTCAAAGGCTGAGTATTTCTTCTCTGTATTGCTCACCTTTTTACCTTATGATGCACACAGCATGTTTCTAAGCTTGAAAGTCTTGGGATAATGTAACTCTCCAATGTACTACTAATCCATCTGTATGCAGTATAAATTCCTTAATCAAATCAAGAATTACATGCTCTAGTTTAGAACACAATATTCTTTTCAGTTCATTTAATGATCTGCCTGCCTCAAAGGACCATAGCACTTTGATGTGACCTTTTCCCATGTGAGATCTCTCAAAAGACAGCTAATCATTGGAGAATTCTGTAGAATTTTCCGTAGTACCTAGCTAGTCCTAGACTTTATCACTTTTATTGGATGATATAGTACATTTTTCAGGGACTGTTGTTTTTTTTAGTTGTGTTTATCCTATAAAGTATTCTGTATATTTGGCTTACACTACACACAATTTACTTTTTAGCATTCACAGTCTGGCCTGCCCATCTTATAGATTCTAAGACAGCCTAGACTTTTGGTACATGAGATGACCAGTCATCTGAATGGATGACCAGGTTATCTAGGTATGCAGCAGTATATCATGACTAGGGCTTCAGTATTTTATCTGTCAGTCTCTGAAAGGTAGCTGGAATCCCATGTAACTAAATTGTAACACCATGTAATAAAATAAACTTTCGCAGACTACAGTCATTGCTATTTCTTTAGCAAAGGGGGAAGGCATTATGTTTCAGTACCCATTTTAATTTATATATATATATATATATATATATATATATATATATATATATATACACACACACACACACACACACACACACACACACACACACACACACGCACGCACACACGCACGCACGCACACAAATACACACGCGCACACAAAACACACTCATATATAAATTCACTACAAGCAGATTGTTAGGCCAGAAAAATGTTATGAAAACAATTTAAAATAAATAGTGTCCATGGAGACCTGGGACAGAATCCTGCCGGATCCATAAAACTAAATTTCCTTGTGGTTTTGGGGCATCCTTGAATAAAAGATTTCTGGATGGGACAATGCACAGTTGACTAACAAAAATGGGTCAGTGCAGATGACTGAAATATAGTTCTGCAAAAAAAAAAAAAACAATTCAAATCCTTACACTGATTTTTGTGTCATTAAAAAAAGAAGCACTTCAGACTTGGTGGAAACATGGCCCTCACCATCTATGTCTGGGTTTTATATTTTTGATGAGGATTTTATGAGGCTGAACAAAGGAACATAGGAACAGTAACAGACAACTGATTACATGAACCATAACATGCCTATCTATATACATGAACCATAAGATGCCTAGCTATATACATAGACCATAACATGCCTAGCTATATACAGAAATCTTAAGATGCCTAGCTATATATACCTTGAAGCAGACTTTTTTGAAGCTCTTAATAGTGCTCACCTCCCAAATCAAGCAGGGCTGTACATGATAACCCTGGGGTAAATCTGTGTCTACCTATCCAGTCAGCAAGACTAGCCTTAAAAGAAGTTACATTAGTATTTTGTTTGACTTGTGGTAACTTGTTGCATAGGGTAGGAGTACATTGAGTTAGGTGCCTATCTCTCTAGTGAGTCTTCTTTATTTGTTTGGTGCAGATTTAAGTCCTTTGTGCAGGTATTTGTAAAGCCAATGATTTCAGATTCACAAAAACAAAAACAAAATTGTGTGCATGCGCGCTTGCTTCCGTGTGCAAACTCATGCATTTTTTTAAGCAGTAAAATGTAATACATCATTTTTTTAAACTGGGTAATGTAACTCTTTGTGGACTACAACCTCTGTTCCATTCCCAGTTGTGGCATATTTTTGCATTTTTTTGGTTTGTGCTTTCTTATTGGCCTGAGAACCTCTCACCATTTTGCATTGCAGACTATTTTGCTGTTCTTCTCGGAAGCCTGCTGACATGTATAGACATCTTATACAAAATCAATGACCATTAGACTTCCACTCATATGCCTTCTTTTTCCCCTGTAACCATTCATGATACAAACAAGCTCCTTAGATGTATCCTGTCTCATATCCAGTTTGGAGGTTGCACAGTAATCTAATGTCAGTGATCTGAACATGGCACTTTAATGTCTGGTAGATATGAAAACTGCATATACCTTAGCTCACTGGAAAGGAAAGATGCATAAAAAATCTTTTGTTTATTGCTGATCACAATAAGTAAGAGTTTAGAACATGCTGATTGTTTGTGTCTGTAAAACTACGCAGTTTATTGTGCATGTATCTGGTCCATTCCCAGTGCTGATGAGGAATGTATAATTTAATTTAATTTTATTGAATGCATGGCTGTCCATGGAACTATGACCATTTCCTGGGAAATTCTTTGAGTGTGTGTATATTGACTAGCAAAACGTTGGACAGTTTATTGGGGAAATTATGGATTCCTGTAATAAAAATTCAGATTAGAACTACTGATTTAGAACAGAGACTGTGAGTGTAGAAAAAGCTGTAATATAAAGACAAACAACAGAAATAAATGATAGTGAAATTAAAAGCAAACAGAACTTTAGTAAAGTCTTTAAAGGTTTGCCAGACAAAGTTGTTATATGTTGCAACAATAATTGTGAGACGACCAAGTTAGGTATATAAAATAGTGTGTAAATGTGAAGAACTGAGTTTTCATAATGTGTGTGTGTGTAAAGTAACCATGATAGGTCATTTGGTAACCAGGATGGCGAAACAAGAATAGTGTTAAATCGGTCTACTGTGCTCCTGAATTAAATTAGATGGCAGCAGTCATAACTGAATGACAGATGTGCTGCGAACCAGGAGATTAGCAGCATGCAGTAAGGAAAGCACTAATAATATACATAATTAAATAAGTGCATTAACTGTGGGGTGGGGTTTAGATTGCAATGAGATTAGCAGTGCTTATCAGTGGAAGTGAAAGGGAGAGAAAATAGGCTTTGTGGGTGTGGGTGATGTTTTCAATTATACATAAACAGGCCAAGATGGCTTAAGATTTCATTTATCAGTAGCACAAATACCTTGCTCTTTGGAATCAGTTGGTGTGGACTTTATTCAGGTGTTCCAATAAAAATAAAACAAATTACCAAGTTATTCATTTTTATAATGAACAAATTGTTCATTCAATCAATAAATCAGTCACATTAACTAGTTATCTAATGATTCAATTATTCTCTTAATACTTGGCCAATTAATGATTAATTATTAAATTATCCATCCAGTTAATTTATTCAATAATAAACAATTATTAAACCAATCAATTTACCAAATACTGAATTAACAATTAGGAATAATATTTATCTATGCAGTCATGTTTTAACTTGCCCTGTGATTAATGAACCTAACCCTGTTACACAGTAGATTAGAGGTCTGTCATACTGTACCTTTATCGGTAAATCAGACCTGACAGTATAACTTTGAAAAGCATTAATACAACACTTTGATGAAAAACATAAATATAATATGTTTCTAAATGGGAGTTGCATTCAGAAGTTAATAGTAAATGAGCTAATAATTCATTTGTCAGTTGTATATGTTGGTTGACAATAAAGAAATAGGTTGCCTATCTGTCTTTGGATAAATAAGTGCAGCCTGAATATTACCTGAGCTATGTCATTCATGTTCTGAAATTATCAGTTTTATGATTAATATGTAACAGGACTGTATAGGACTTTAAATAACAATAATTAATGGCAAATCAGCATTACAAGGCCCTTATTGCATATCAGAATTAATAGGATATTAGTATTTGCTGCTTATATGAGTCACTGCAAAATTAGGTATTTCATTGCAGATACAGCTCACCTTTCCTATTTTATGACCTATGTACTTCAATTTGCTGAGTGAGTACATTTTTTAAATATTTAAATATTTATTTTATACATTTGTTAACCAGATAAACCCACTGGACACAAGTGCCTCTTTTCAGGAAGATCCTCTGAGTTGGTTAAATGACTTGATAAGAGTTACAAAGTAGGCAAATGGAAGTGGAAGGAATCAAACCCTGAACAATGGACTATAGGAAGCAGTCTGGTAACTCACCAAGTATTTGTCACATTTTAAGGGAAGATCTTGGGTAGAATTAGACTAACTTGTGGAAATATAGCAACATTCTTTGGGTAATTCTGGGACTCTGGAGTACAGCATTTGCAGAGTTCCAGTTGAAAAAGGTCAGTTTAACTGAGTGAAGCACTAGAACTGCTAACCTGGGTGTCAACAATTGCAAACAAAAGGCTGAAGAAGGCCGATAACCAGGAGACTAACAGTAAACAGTAAAAGAAGATGCAAGAATGTAACGAGCTGAATAAGGTGAGTTCAGGATGCAAGGATGTGTCAATGTTCATTAGTGAGGAACACGGAGAGGAAGTGTGATATTGTAGGTGTGGATAATGTCCATACAGAGAAAGTTTTTATTATAAATGTGCAGGTTTAGTTTGAAGTTTTAATTTAGTTGTATACAAATGGAGTATTTTTCTTTGCCCCTTAGCAATTTTTCTGTTCAGCTGTTCATTTATTATTTACATTACTTTTCTAATCAATGCCCTTAATAACACAGTAAACAAAGAATGAAAAATTAAAAATAGCAAATAATTCAGTTTTCAATTACTTAACTTGTAAAGCAAACAAATCATCAGTTAGTCAGTTAACTAGTTGGCTAACAATTCAATCAAATAAACGGATTGTCTGATTAGTCATAAACAATTATTTACTAAGTTAATTAATGTTCCTGAAAGAATAATAGTAATGATATGAAATATAAAGGGTTAATTTAGGAATAGTATAAAATGCTGAAAAAATAAAAAGTAGTAAGTGTGCTGGCATAGCTTAATTAGATATTGGCATCCATGTAAAGGAGTATGTTATTGAGAAACAAAGTCTGTAAAAATAACTGCGCAGATGGCAGCTAGAAGGACATCAACAAAGTAAAGAGATGCAACATCAAGTTTCAGATAGTGCTGGAACACCACGTTTCAGATAATGCAAGACTGAGTTTCCCTGGATCACCGAACTTGAAAAAGAATCAAGGACAAATCATAAATTAAAAGAACAAAGAAAAGTGTTATACAAAGGAAGATTGTAATACATCAGACTGAGAAGAATATCAGACTTTTTGGTATAAATATGAGTGTGTATAAGCAAGCTTTGGGAATTTGCCATAGAGAGCTGACAGCATCTGTGTTGCATGCTTGTAGAAAATGTAATAGTAAATGCGTATTAACTGAAGCAGTTTGTCTCAGTGTATTTATTGTACTTAGTACAATACAGTAATAAGACTAGTTGGTCACAATAAATAGTTAAATATACTGTAGTATGCATACATGTAAATGCAAGTAACAGCAAGAAACCAACAGAAAAAGGCAGTATATAATTTTTCAATGGCGAGCCACAGTTGACGGATCAAATGGTTTCTCCTTGTGACAACTACAGCTTCTTTTTCATTTTATTCAGTTAGTACATCCAGTTCAAGTGCAAATGTTTGCCTCCTTCTTCTGCACAATATCCAGTAGCAGAACAGGGCATCTCTGCAAGTTCCACAGATCCTGTATATTCACACAGCTGAATCTCCCAGCTGTGTTTGACCACATTTTGGGAGAATCAGTGAGGGACTTTCCATGCTTTCTCGATGGAAGACTTGGCCACCTTGCACACAGAAACTGGTAATTCTCTTTTTGTTTCTCATTCTACAGCATGGATGCCATAAACAAAAGAACTATAAAATGTAACACTACCTTTCAGGTAGATAGCAATAATAGTCCAGCACTTGCATTGTCAGGATTTAAAGATTGGTATAAACATAACTGTAGCACATGTAGTAATTTACTAGGTAAAGTTAATGTCAATGCTTTATCTAAATGCATTACGTTTGACTGGTATCTTAAACAGCAACATCATTTGATTTTGTTTTAGGACATACTGTTGCTTTAAACTTTTTTAGTCTGTTTCAGGATATGATGTCATCCTTACAGGGTTTAAAACAAAATGGGCTGTTTTTAAAATTTGTATCTGATGAAGTCTCTGTAATTTTGGAATATTGAGACGAAAGCACTTATATAGTTTATTGTTTATTAAATAAAAAACGTGCTTGGTGGTTTTAAGAAGTGGTCTGCCTCCTCTACACTCATTTTTGTGGATTTATTCGTTGAACTGGTTTTGAATTCTTTTGTATGACAGTAAACATTTATTGTGCAAGCCATATGAAACTGCTTTCTGTGTGCAGTGTCATAAAAGTAATGGTAAACAACCAGATGCATAATGTCCTGTCACAACATGTAAAATGTTACAATATCAGTCAAGTCAGTTATTTACAGAATCTTCTGTACATCTTGCTAGACAAAAGTGGCATAAAAGCACTGCACATTACAAAACAGATAAAAATAGAGACAAGGGTCATGGTGAACTGACAAAAAGATTTAATAAACTTCTAAGACAGTCAGAGTGAGTTCAAAAAGTTCAGACAACATATGTAAACACTTTTTCAAATTGCATAAGAGCTTTGAAGTCAGCAGAATAGAATATTGGCACATATAATCTGGTTAGTAAAGAGTTAAAGCAACAGCAGTTAACTACGCTGATAAGAAATAATTTATGATATACTATTCTACCTTTAGAAAATGGTTAAGCATACACAGCACAAACTTTCATTCAGTTAAAGCAAGGCACTTAAATGGTGATTTTAAAACCATTTCAAATAACAAAACACTTCTAGGGCATAGAAATCAAATGAGAGTAGTTAAACACAGCAAAGACATGATGCCACAAGACTGACATGCATGTATTTTCTTTCCACCTAAAGTACACACAGACAACAGCAAATGTAAATCATGTAAATATATTTGTTTTAAGCATGTGTTAATTAAGCCAATATCTCTTTTGTTTCTTACAATATTTTGTAATGGTATGATAGCATAAAAATAGCATAGACTCCAGGAAAAACAGTATTCAATAGCAATATTATGCATAGTTAAGCAAGTTAATGTTTATTACAACTGCATTCTAATATCAAGTTGCAAGTATATTAACGAATGACTGAAGGTACGAGTAAATGCTAAAGGACTTATGGGTTAAGTATCTGAAATGCGCAAAAAGAAAAAAAATAATGTGAGCTCAAATCTTTCCATTCTGGAATGGGTAGTTAAAAGAAGTGTTGCATAACATAAAATGTTACTGGTACTGAAATTTATAAGGTCAAGGAAACAAGACTGGTTGCCAGGCTAAATGGCTTATGTTTTTCTAAAACATTATTGTTAAGTATTGACATACAGCATTAAGCAAAAAGCACAAAAGTCTACAAAAGTCCTGTTTGGTAATTGTAATAAGATGTCACAATTGTGCATACATGTCATTAATAATCTGTTTGCAAGTAAATACTATAAGTACAGTCAGTACATGAGCTATGGTATACAGTTAAAATAAATTATGCAGGTCCATTTACAAAAAGGGAGGGTACGAATAGCTACTAGTAATAGTAACTGTCTTTTCAAAATGGATAAAAACTGATTCCTATTACAACTTTGACAGTATAGGCAACAGCAAAAGCTTTATAAACATATTTTCTGTTTTTGAAAATGGTCAAAAAATAAGCAAATGTGTAAGACCAAAGTGAAACAGTCTACGTAGCATACAAAGGACAAGCATACATTTAATTCTCACAGCATAAAGCAAACAAACAATACTGCAATAAAATGATTTATACTACAGGGGGAAGGGCATGCTTTCAATTTTACACTAACTGTATAAACAGTACTGCAAAAGTAACTCAAATAAAGATGCAAAGTGGTAATACCAAAAATACATTTTAATGTTTCAAGTAATGCAATTAGCAGGCTTCAGTTTAATGCTAAGTTTGTAAACTGGACTGAGTGTACATTACAGCCATGTATATACAAATGCATAAACAATCTGTACAAGCAAGTGTATTCTGTACAGTATATAGTAAATAGTTTATCTAGGTAAATAGAGTAATAAGTCAAAGCTTGACATTTGTGACATGTTTTTTTTCAAAAATAAGACTGCAATGCCTTTGCAATAAAATCCTCAAGCATTGTCAATAAATTACTTTATAAAACATCACTGTATAGAGTCATATTCAGATTCATCCATTTCTAATAGTAATGGTTGTTATTGTTGTGCTGACATTATAAAACTGTATTAACTTGCTGTATTAAAAGAAAACTAAAGGTTTTGTTTCCCAATGTGTTTCTAGTTGGTAGCAATATAACTTGACTAAAAAGTACATACTAATACAAGTTTGGGATTTAAAATAAAAAAGAGGGAATGTATACAGTGATAAATATGTTTAAAAATGTATAAATGCATGTGCACATCTATTTGCTAGTTAGATGCATATACACATCTGTTGCTATAATATATGTAAAAATAATATAGTTAGTTAAATACATGTATTTCTGTTTACTAGCATACATATATTCTGGTACAGCTTGAGACAAGCTGAATGTTCAGTGTCTGGAACATAATTCAAGGACTATAGATAAAAATGCAGCTACGAGACAAGCAGGCAGCAGTCAACACAGACATCTGCATTTCATTTGCATCATTCTGAACATCAAAACAGAGGGAATTACAATATTTCATGAATAAAACTTAGGAAAACGCTACACAAAATAGAACACAAGACAATTCCAGTTGTAAAAAGCATACAGCATGTATGCTTGGGAGGATAACATTTAACACAAATATAACAGCATGGTTAGCTGAGCAAGGTCAGGCATACATAAACGTAGAGGGAGAATCAAAGACTGACATAAACATTTCAATAAACAGCTCTGTCTCTATTAGATGCTGTACGTTACCTCAAAAATGTAACAGTTCTGACAAGGGAAGACATCATGCATAAACTCAACAGGGGAAGAAAAGGGTATGATTTCTACCAATACTCTGTTTAAACAGCACAGTACTCATGGGTTAAAATACTTAGCATGTTGGGTAACAGGCCAGTACGCCATACAGATCAAATGGTAAAAGTACCATCCACTTGTACTATAATAGGACAACAATACCAAAAACAATATTGTACTTCAGTGATACATTTCCAAATTTTAAAGTTAGCAAATGCAGATTTAAAAGAGCTTGGTATGAAAACTAGTAGAACAAGATATCTCACAGATTGTACATTTACAAGCACAAGGAAAGTAAGTCATTACAAGTATCTTTGCTAGACAAATTACAATTTAGTACTAATGTATCTAAATTTGTAAATTAAACAAAATGTTGTATAAATGGACAATATTGCCTTCACATTTCAAAATGTTTGTTAAAGTGGCACCACAGTTTGTATGTATAGTTTCAAATAACCCAGTGTTAATAGTAAAAGACAAAAAGAGAAGCTGACACTGCCCATAATTGACGGGGCATATTCACAGGATGGTCATCATCTGGGACCAAATTGCTAAATTGGTTAGCACATCCTGTGTTGATAGTTTTAGGGGTCATAATAATAATGACAGCTTAAAATTGTTTTATATGCTGCAGGTTACAAAGAGTTGCAATAACTCAGCAAATCATAATTGTAAAGATAAACAAAGTATTAAATGCTGTAAATTGCGATGCTGACAAAACAATGCAGTCTTTTCTTTAACTAAAGTTTAGACCGTTCCTCAAAAAATAAAATAAAATAAAATAAAATAATGGGGAACTGAAAGAATAATAGTAATGATATGAAATATAAAGGGTTAATTTAGGAATAGTATAAAATGCTGAAAAAATAAAATGTAGTAAGTGTGCTGGCATAGCTTAATTAGATATTGGCATCCATGTAAAGGAGTATGTTATTGAGAAACAAAGTCTGTAAAAATAACTGCGCAGATGGCAGCTGGAAGGACATCAACAAAGTAAAGAGATGCAACATCAAGTTTCAGATATTGCTGGAACACCACGTTTCAGATAATGCAAGACTGAGTTTCCCTGGATCACCAAACTTGAAAAAGAATCAAGGACAAATCATAAATTAAAAGAACAAAGAAAAGTGTTATACAAAGGAAGATTGTAATACATCAGACTGAGAAAAATATCAGACTTTTTGGTATAAATATGAGTGTGTATAAACAAGCTTTGGGAATTTGCCATAGAGAGCTGGCAGTATCTGTGTTGCATGCTTGTAGACGAGATGGTCACAATAAATAGTTAGACCTTCTGTGGTATGCATGCATGTAAATGCAAGCAACAGCAAGAAACCAAAAGAAAAAGGCAGTATATAATTTTTCAGTTCCAGTTATTTCTTTAGTTAATTAACTGACCTGTATATTGTTTTCCTCTAGATATGTATGAGTTTTTTGATGTAGTCAGCCTTGTACTAAACCTTTCACTACTATATATTGAAATGGAGCTTTGACATGCTGTGACTTTTCCTGTTAATTAATTAGGCGATATAAGTACATAACTGTCTGGTTATTTTATGTAAATATATAACAGTTTGAATGGCAGTCATATTGTTTTATTGTTAGTGAAAGAGCAAATTTATTCCATTGTAAATGCACATACTTCACCAAGAAATACAGAAATAGACTGCATACCTGTTGTGTAATTGGAAGGTACAGGTTGAGTGCTGTGATCTATGCTTCATTCATGGTGTAGCAAATGCCAATGTTATGATCAGAATGTAACAGAAATATATTATCTTCATGGGAAAGGGTGGGGGGCACACACACACACACACACACACACACACACACACACACACACACACACACACACACACACACACACACACACACCAAAGAACAATGGACTTTAGTTCATGCTTTTTTACTTGAGTGATGGTAAAACAGGCCTTTTATTATATACATAGCTTAACATTTCTCCATATTGTTGAGGAAAGTATAAATCACACTTATTTTTTTTTAATTGTTAGATATCACACGAGTCCATTTTATACTTTTTTCCTTTCTTTTTTGTGAAGTCTATTATGCGATATCTGGGGTCACTAGGGGATATTTCATTAGATCCTTGGGGAACTCTGTGACTGTTGAATGCAGTATTTGGAGAGTTCATAGGGGTATTTGTAATGGAGGATGTACTGTTTGCATGCCAGTTGAGCACTGAGCAGTGGCAGACAGTGTGGATTGCTGGTGTTAAATTTATATGTAAGCAAAAACATAACTGGATTGTTAAATATATGAAAATTGAATCTGGTATATGTTACAGCATAATTCTTTGTTTCAATGGGTTAAGTGAATGGAAATAGTGTATATATGAGAACACACAGTTCTCAGACTGTGCAGATGGAAGCATGACTATGACACATCAGTTAGTAACTAAGGAAAAAAAAACAAACAGTAAGTTAAACCGGGATATCATGTTTAAGGAAAGCAAATAAAATGCCAACCTGGAAAACAGATTTGATAAATTGAAGATAGAAGATATGTTAGAACTCAAAGCAGTGTACAATATACAACTTTAAATAATTTGTAGAATTATACAAATGTACTAGCCGTAAGTGTCTGAAATGCAAAAATATTATCAGTTCTTGGTATTGGGAAAGGCAATTAAAGGTAATGGGATGCTCTATGTGTGGGTTTTGTGCATTTTGGGAAAGTTCTAAATAGAGAAAAGCAAGCTGGACTGGATGAAGACTTTTATTTTAGAGTAGCAGAAATTATTTCACCTTGTCCCTGTGGAAATCTCATTCTAATTAAACACATAACCAGTTAGTGAATAATTTAAGAATTCAAATATCCAATGAATTAGTAAACCAAGTACAATTTATTGAATTAGCTAATTTAATTCAGTTATCCAATTAATCACTTACTCAATGTTCAATTTAAAATAATTAAAAGTATTAATTTATAGGATTAATTAAGGAACAAATTATTCATTGCATAAGTTAGCCATCCATACCCTTAATTAAATATTCAGTTAATGAATTTACTAACATGCAACAGAGGTATCTCAGGTAATATAACACAATGAATAATTGCATTAACTATTACATTCTGAGACATAACAACATTATCATTACTTAATAGTGGGGATGACTGGCAGAAGACATGGGTTGTTACAAGTGTGCATGATGTTCTGAATACTGAAAGTTTCAATCAGATTTGAGCAGGCTTTACTGATAATGATTTCAGTTAGTAGTAGTACAAATATTGTGCTTTTACTTTGATTCTTTTAGAAGCAGATGGTGTTTAAAATATTTTTTTCCAATAACCAATCAACTAATTATGAAATCATTCACTTTCATAATGAATCCATTTAACAGTTATCTTACTAATGATTTTCCAGTAACTCAGTGAACCAATAAGTCATTAAATGAAATATGTAATTGTGCAATTAAAAATTAAATAGACAATTAATAAATTATTCAGTGAATCAATTAACCAAATTCTTAAACTACTATTTCATAATTTAACCAATTCAATTAATCAAGTAACCAATTACTTAACTTGTTAAATAATTGATTAACCAGCTATTAGAATTAACATCATCCTGCATACATGAATTAGTTTTAAATGCTTTGCTATGTACTGACCCTATCACTTTTATTAAATGCATTGCTATGTACTGAATCTATCACTTTTATTAAACACTTTGCTGTTTACCAATCCTATCACTTTTATTAAATGCTTTGCTAAGTACTGAACCCATCACTTTTATTAAATGCTTTGCTATGTACTGACCCTATCAGTTTTAGTAAATGCTTTGCTATGTACTGAACCCATCACTTTTATTAAACGCTTTGCTTTACTATTTACTGAATCTATCACTTTTATTAAATGCTTTGCTAAGTACTGAACCCATCACTTTTATTAAATGCTTTGCTATGTACTGACCCTATCACTTTTATTAAATGCTTTGCCTTACTATTTACTGAATCTATCACTTTTATTAAATGCTTTGCCTTACTATTTACTGAATCTATCACTTTTATTAAATGCTTTGCTATGTACTGACCATATCACTTTTAGTAAATGCTTTGCTATGTACTGAACCCATCACTTTTATTAAATGCTTTGCTATGTACTGACCATATCACTTTTAGTAAATGCTTTTCTATGTACTGACCCTATCACTTTTATTAAATGGATTGATATGTGCAGAACCCATCACTTTTATTAAATGCTTTGCTATGTACTGAACCCATCACTTTTATTAAATGCTTTGCTATGTACTGAACCCATCACTTTTATTAAATGCTTTGCTATGTACTGAGCCCATCACTTTTATTAAATGCTTTTCTATGTACTGACCCTATCACTTTTAGTAAATGCTTTTCTATGTACTGACCCTATCACTTTTATTAAATGGATTGATATGTGCAGAACCCATCACTTTTATTAAATGCTTTGCTATGTACTGAACCCATCACTTTTATTAAATGCTTTGCTATGTACTGAGCCCATCACTTTTATTAAATGCTTTACCTTACTATTTACTGAATCTATCACTTTTATTAAATGCTTTGCCTTACTATTTACTGAATCTATCACTTTTATTAAATGCTTTGCTATGTACTGACCATATCACTTTTATTAAATGCTTTGCTATGTACTGAGCCCATCACTTTTATTAAACGTTTTGCTTTACGATTTACTGAATCTTTCACTTTTATTAAATGCTTTGCTAAGTACTGAACCCATCCCTTTTATTAAATGCTTTTCTATGTACTGACCCTATCACTTTTATTAAATGGATTGATATGTGCAGAACCCATCAATTTTATTAAATGCTTTGCTATGTACTGACCCTATCACTTTTATTAAATGTTTTGCTATGTACTGAACCCATCACTTTTATTAAATGCTTTGCCTTACTATTTACTGAATCTATCATTTTAAATGCTTTGCCTTACTATTTACTGAATCTATCACTTTTATTAAATGCTTTGCTATGTACTGACCATATCACTTTTAGTAAATGCTTTGCTATGTACTGAACCCATCACTTTTATTAAACGTTTTGCTTTATGATTTACTGAATCTTTCACTTTTATTAAATGCTTTGCTAAGTACTGAACCCATCCCTTTTATTAAATGCTTTGCTATGTACTGACCCTATCACTTTTATTAAATGGATTGATATGTGCAGAACCCATCACTTTTATTAAATGCTTTGCTATGTACTGACCCTATCACTTTTATTAAATGCTTTGCTATGTACTGAACCCATCACTTTTATTAAATGCTTTTCTATGTACTGACCCTATCACTTTTATTAAATGGATTGACATGTGCAGAACCCATCACTTTTATTAAATGCTTTGCTATGTACTGAACCCATCACTTTTATTAAATGCTTTGCCTTACTATTTACTGAATCTATCACTTTTATTAAATGCTTTGCCTTACTATTTACTGAATCTATCACTTTTATTAAATGCTTTGCTATGTACTGACCATATCACTTTTAGTAAATGCTTTGCTATGTACTGAACCCATCACTTATATTAAATGCTTTTCTATGTACTGACCATATCACTTTTAGTAAATGCTTTGCTATGTACTGAACCCATCACTTTTATTAAACGCTTTGCTTTACTATTTACTGAATCTATCACTTTTATTAAATGCTTTGCTAAGCACTGAACCCATCCCTTTTATTAAATGCTTTTCTATGTACTGACCCTATCACTTTTATTAAATGGATTGATATGTGCAGAACCCATCACTTTTATTAAATGCTTTGCTATGTACTGACCCTATCACTTTTATTAAATGCTTTGCTATGTACTGAACCCATCACTTTTATTAAATGCTTTGCCTTACTATTTACTGAATCTATCACTTTTATTAAATGCTTTGCCTTACTATTTACTGAATCTATCACTTTTATTAAATGCTTTACCTTACTATTTACTGAATCTATCACTTTTATTAAATGCTTTGCCTTACTATTTACTGAATCTATCACTTTTATTAAATGTTTTGTTAAGTATTGTACCTATCACTTTTATTAAATGCTTTGCTATGTACTGACCTACCTTTAGTGGGGGTAAGAATGAGCTGGTCTGGTGCATTGGAATTAATGAATTCCAGAAAGCATTGGGCAAGTGTATTGGTACATGAGAATTTTTCCCAGTTAATGGAGGGGTAGTATAAGTTGCCCAGTATGAGAGTGTTAGGTCGGACCCTAATATTCCCCAGGGTGCTTAGGAACGTGGAGTGTGAGTCTTGGAACATGGTTGGGGACGTATAGGAGGCTATGACCTGAATCACTGTCTTACCCAATGTTAGCTGCACCTGAAGTATCTCAGATGCTTTATGTTGGGCTACCAGTCTGGAGGTATGAGCACCCTTTATGAATATGGCAACACCACTGCTTTTGGAGCTTCAGTCCAAGTTCTGGGGCTGAAAGGTGTGGAATGAGTTATAGCCTGGTAGTGCAGGGGTGCTTTCTGCTGCCTTGAACCAAGTCTCTGTTACAGCACAAATGTAGATGTTCTCCATTTTAAGGAGTGCTTTGAGTGAGTACATTTTGAGATTTAGACTTTTAGCTTTGAGCAGCATTACTCTCAGATTGCATTTGTTTTTAGTTGTTACTGTGGTAATTTGGTCTGTGGAACACTGCCTAAAAAAGGCACTATAGGGGTGGCAAGAGCCTTGGCCAGTATCCGGAAGCCCAGGGGTGACAGATGCAGGTCATCTCTGGCAAAGCATCAAGGTCTGTCAATCATGTCATCCCAGGCAGTCAGATACTGGATCCTCTTAGAATGACACCAGAAACTTAGCCAATTGTTGAAATCAATCATTTTCTTCTTGTACTGTGGTATCATTTGGGTGATGGTAGGATGCTGCTCAGGGCTAGGGTCATACCCGCCTGGGCTACATAATCCAAGAACTCCTCCATGTCTCTTTTCATGTAGTCCAGGGAGGTACGTCTCAGGTCATTCACACCCACATGTACAATGACAGAGTCATATTTGTACCTGTTGTTGAGAGACCTGAGTGAGTGCATTATATGGTGGATCCTGGTGCCTGACAGGTAGCTGACTGTTACTTTCTCCTTATTCAACCTAGTGAGTGGGACATCAGTGTGCCTCACTATGACTAGTATGTTGGGCATGCTGTTTTGCCTTTGGGGATTTGGTTGAGTGGCACACTGTTTAGGAGAGTTATGTGTCTCGTGATTAGTGTTGTGTTTTGGTGGTTGGTGCATTTCTGCCTTGGAGGTCTCTGCTGTTTGGGTTGATTTTTATTGAGAGCCTCCATGAAGGTGGGTGTGTGGTTTGTGTTTTTACGTGAAGGCAGTGCTGGTGTGTGTTCTGGAGGGCTATGTGTGCCATATAGTGTGGTGCAAGTGTTGACCTTCTCCTCTTGACCAGCTATTCCGGTCTTGGTTGGAGAGTGTTCGGCTTCCAATTTGGATATATAAGCACATCTCTCACTAGTCTGAGTGCTTTCTGCTGCCTTGAACCAAGTCTCTGTTAAAGCACAAATGTAGATGTTCTCCATTTTAAGGAGTGCTTTGAGTGAGTACATTTTGAGATTTAGACTTCTAGCTTTGAGCAGCATTACTCTCAGATTGCATTTGTTTTTAGTTGTTACGGTGGTAATTTGGTCTGTGGAACACTGCCTAAAAAAGGCACTATAGGGGTGGCAAGAGCCTTGGCCAGTATCCAGAAGCCCAGGGGTGACAGATGCAGGCCATCTCTGGCAAAGCATCAAGGTCTGTCAATCATGTCATCCCAGGCAGTCAAATACTGAATCCTCTTAGAATGGCACCAGAAACTTAGCCAATTGTTGAAATCAATCATTTTCTTCTTGTACTGTGGTATCATTTGGGTGATGGTAGGATGCTGCTCAGGGCTAGGGTTATACCCGCCTGGGCTACATAATCCAAGAACTCCTCCATGTCTCTTTTCATGTAGTCCAGGGAGGTACGTCTCAGGTCATTCACACTCACATGTACAATGACATTAGAGTCATATTTGTACCTGTTGTTGAGAGACCTGAGTGAGTGCATTATATGGTGGATCCTGGTGCCTGACAGGTAGCTGGCTGTTACTTTCTCCTTATTCAACCTAGTGAGTGGGACATCAGTGTGCCTCACTATGAATAGTATGCTGGGCATGCTGTTTTGCCTTTGGGGATTTGGTTGAGTGGCACACTGTTTAGGAGAGTTATGTGTCTCGTGATTAGTGTTGTGTTTTGGTGGTTGGTGCATTTCTGCCTTGGAGGTCTCTGCTGTTTGGGTAGATTTTTATTGAGAGCCTCCATGAAGGTGGGTGTGTGGTTTGTGTTTTTATGTGAAGGCAGTGCTGGTGTGTGTTCTGGAGGGCTATGTGTGCCATGTGGTGTGGTGCAAGTGTTGACCTTCTCCTCTTGACCAGCTATTCCAGTCTTGGTTGGAGAGTGATCGGCTTCCAATTTGGATATATAAGCACATCTCTCACTAGTCTGAGTGTTGGGAGGTAAGAGGAGAGGGTTGTCAGTGTACATGAGACAGTTGCTACATTGCCTCAGGATGCCACATTTCAACAGGTTGATAGGAGAAAGCACAGGGAACTGACATTTAGACATGCCTGGAGGGGTGGGCATTAATATTAAGTACTGGAGCTGTTTCCTTGTAGAGCGTTTAGTGCTGGTAGCACTTTTGTGTGTTACAATAATTGCTACAAGAAGGCTGGTAAAGTGCTAGACTAATAAGCCTGTAAAAGTGCAGGAAGGGAAAAAACTAGCAGATCTAAGGGAAACATTGAAGAGCAGACTTTGGCACCATTCAGAAGCTTACAAACAGTCCTGGATACAGCAAATCAGTGTCTGGACTAGATTAGTTACAGGAAAGGTGGGAAACAAGCGCAGATGTGGACTTTTAAACCAGAAAGTTGAAAGAGATTGAAAAAGCTGCCCAAACGGTACTAATAAGCTACAATTTATGGGTCAAAAGCCACTCCTCTTGTGACAGATAGGCTACCTAGTGCTTACCACTCCCACTGATATGCTAGAAGGCTTCCCTCCAACACAGAAAGGCTTGGGGGGCTCAGAAGCTTACCAGCAGTCCTGGATACAGCAAATCTGTATTTGGACTATACTAGTTACAGCAAAGGCAGGAAACAAGCGCAAACATGGGCTTTTAAACCAGAAAGTTGAAAGAGATGGAAAAACTGCCCAAACGGCCAATAAACTACAATTTCTGGGCCAGAAACCACTCCTCTTGTGGTAGATTGGCTACCTAGTGCTTACCACTTCCACTGATATGCTAGAAGGCTTCCCTCCAACACAGAAAGGCTTGGGAGGCTCAGAAGTTTACTAACAGTCCTGGATACAGAAAATCTGTATCTGGACTAGACTAGTTACAGGAAAGACAGGAAACAAGCTTAGATTTTTTTTTTCTGAGAGCAGTTTCAGAAATGAAAAAAAAAAAAGTTTACATTGCATAAAGTAAAATCTAAATAATGCAGAAAATGTTACTCCCTTGCCAAAGAACAGTTGTGTGTGTCTAGGTGTATGACTGTGTATATACACATGTATCTGTATGTGAGTAACAAAGTGTGAGACATGGCTTCAAGGAACATCATTACAATGCTCCTTCCTAATTTCATATTTATAGCTAATTTTCAAATAGATCCATACCGTCACTGACTTCCCTCTACATATCAAACAAAAACACGTTACCCATACACATAAGGCTGACACTCAAAACATTAATAAAAACAACAGTGTATGGATATAAACCAACAGTATCACATTAAGTGTGACCATAAAATGAAAATAATATATACACCTGTTTTAAAAATATATATATTTCATGTAGTAATCATCAGCTGAAGAAAATTCTATCCTAGCAGAACCCATACAATTCATAATTCCCCAAAAACACCATTCACTGTGGTATGGAGGAAGAGGTAAAAACTAAAGTGGGGGTTCACATCTGATAAGTTTTGTTTGCACAGAGGAAGCAGGCAGGGGTGTCCTCTTTCCTATTTGTTATTTATGTTATATTTAGAACCACTGGCAAAGAAAATAAGGGACTCAGAAATGCAAGGATATAATTGGTGTGGTAATCAAGAAAAGTTGGCTTTATCTGCCGATTATATTATTTTGTACCTGATAAAAACAGAAAAGGGAAAGGACTAAGCAAAAGATAATATAAAAACTGAGGAAATAATAGCAAGATACAAGCAGTTAAATGTTTTTAGTCTCATTAGTTTTATACACAGGTCAGGCATATTTTATCAACCAGAGGAGAAGATGTAGGTAGCAATTAATAAAGTGATGAAGTATTTTATCTAGGTGGGGAAGACAGCAAGAGTCAAGTGTGATACCAGTCCTTCCAACAGAACAAGGTGGTTTGGGATTACCTGATTTGAAGGGGTATTTCAGAGCTACAGAGTTAAGGCTCCTATACATAGCACAAGCAGAAAGCTATAATTCAAGGTGGAAAGGGATGATGAGGAAACAGGGAGGAAGCTCAAAAAATAGAGAGACTGGGATTTTGGATGCAGATCCTTAAGTAGAATAACAATAACCATGCAGAATATTATGTTCATAAAGTAACAGAAAGTATTCTAAGAACTAAGCCAAACATGGGAATGGAGAAAATAAATTCTGCTGATAGGGATGACTATAATTAAGGGTACAGACAACAGGCAAGAAGGGACTGGAATTTACTGGAAAAAATGGAAAAGGAACCAAGGTATTAGAAGTAAATAGAGAGAGAAAGGTAATAGAATAGGAAGAAGTCAAGAATATATTTGGACTGAAGACTAGAGATTGCCTTCTCTATCAATGATTGATAACAGATTATAGGCAACTAGAAAGGAATAGGGGGATCCTAACTGAAAGATCAGCATTGGTAAAGGTTTTAGTACAATCTGGAATAGAAGCTGCTGTTTAAAAAGGGATAATTAGCAGGGCATATAAAATATTGCATGACAACCACAGGAATCAATCAGAGGAGGTTAGAAAGTATTGGGAAGATAGATTGTTTAAGCAATTCACTAAGAAACAGTGGGATGATATATGTAAGGCTCTTAAATATGCAACAAAGTCTAGAAGATTTAGGAATTTTGCTTGGAAATCTTCACATAGGTAGTTTTTACATCCCAAGCAGACACCAAATAATGTTTCCTCAGACAGATTGCAAATGTTGGAGGTGTGATGGAGAAGAAGGAGATAATTTAAGACATATATTTTTGAAAGTGTAATGAGCTGGCAAACTTTAAAGCTCCCTGAAGACTACTTTGTCAGAAATACTGGGTGAGCAAATTGATGTAACTAAGGAAATATTTTTTGAGTTGCTATATGGAACCAGAATTTTCAAGATATAGGAAGGCTTTGCTGAGTTTAATTCTGGTGTCTTTCAAAAAGCAATTACTGGAAAATGGAAATCAAAGTCTAAACCAATGATAGTGGAAGTAGTATATACAGTAACACAGAAAAAGCAACTGGAAGTGGGATCTTTAGAAAAGGGTAGGTGCAAATTACATAGAAAAAATGGGAATTGTGGGAGCAATACATGCAGAATAATGTTTTGGAGGAGGAAGGAGGTTTAAAGGAAGCCAGGTATTGAATGAATGATGTAATGTTGGAGTAACACTGTACAGAAAACTACTTGTGATGTATAATGTTTGCAACTGAAAATTTTGTTTTCGTTTATGTAAATGTATGATTGCTTATGTCGTACGTGATAATTCAATAAAGATTGTTTCTTGTTAAAAAAAAACATTAATATCACTGTTAAATGCATTTCCTGCTTAACTCAAATAAGGGTCACCTTTGTAAGGATTTAGAACTCCTGTATCAGAAGTTAAACCAACACCTTAGACATCCCCGCTATCAATAGAAAAAAACACCTCCATTCTCAGAATCGGCTTCACACACTGAACCAAAAGCCTTAATGGATACCTGTACAATTGGAATGGCCATAGAAATTCTTCACTAAATGAAATAAGGGGGTAAATAACATGTCCTATGCAGACCACCTCAAAGCATTATGCTTGTATTCTGTTTCCTACAGGCTGTTGAGGGGAGATCTATGCATGGCATACAAGGCATCGTTGGACCCCACTCTGATGGACCTCCTGCATGTCTGCAAAATAAACAGCGCCAGACTTAGCCAGTCTAAAAACTTAAACCTTGCCTGTGGTATAGGCAGGACCTGCTGGAGAGACAGAGACTACCCCTTTTCTGGAACATTCTCCCTATCCATGTGTAGCAGAGTTCTTCCCTCACCCAGTTTAAGTACAACTTGGGCAATTTGATGAGGAATAGGAAATTCATCCCTGTTTTGGCACCTATGTCTCCAATGGACAAAGGCAGCCTGTAAATGTTTCATTTCCAAAGCTCCTGTGTCCCTACTTACACTTACCAAGGGTACCAGAACTTGGCAGAGATTTGGGATACATGGCTAGGCTAGGTCTCAGTGGTGGTTACCTAGTACACACCTATGAACCTATTACATAACAACAAAGGTCAGTGGGCATTCCACAGAGAACTGCATGGGGATGGAGCACTGCAGAAAGAAAACAGAAAAAAGGGAAAACATTACCCCAAGCCATAAATCAACTATGGCAAAACCACAGAAGAAAGCACTACAACAATAAAACAATTAGAAAATAAAGACCAGTAGCTCAGCGTTCACACCTTAATGGTAATGATAATATTAAAACACAGCAAAACTATCGAGACACAGGCTCTTTATCAATGCACATCCATAAAAAAACAACAATCCATTTTAAAGAGTATGCCAGCCAATAAAAAAAGAACATAAAATAAATAAAATCATGTGACATCATTAATTAATTAGAATATCAGTTAAGCTATAAAAACATGTAGCAAAGCATTTAAATATACAAAAAACATAAAATCTTTCAATAATCATAAAAAAACAATTTATAACGTATCTTGCCTAGCCTTTAAAATGGGTTTAATACTATTAGTACTATTCAAACCAGGGAAGGTATCTGACCTAAAATAGTTAATCCATTTATACTCTGCTGTTTCAGTTGCATTAACTATACCCCCCCCCCCCCGCATATCACCATAACAATAAAACAACAATGAAGGTAAGAATAGTGACAAATTGTTTTAAGAATTTTTATTCACTCCTACATTATATTAGTTACTCAGTTTCTGTCTTGCCTCAACCTTCTTCCTCCTCCTGAACATTTTTCTGCATGCACTGTTTCCACGCATCCCATTTATTTATATGTAAATTGCTCCTTCCCTTTTACAAGCTTGGGCTCGTTATTGAGTCTAAAGTAAACAGAGAAACAACAAAATGAAACGTCATTTCCCTGCTTGAACATAATGAGGTAAGATTTCAGATTAAAAATTCCATTCTGGAGTCTGGCACTTATTCTTGTAAATGTTATAAATGTTACCTTTACATTATAATCCTGATATATATCTGTCCCTTTCTCTAATAATATGAGAGATAAATTCCTCTTTAGCTGCGTCTTCTCAAGGGTTGTATTTGTTGTGAAACACCCTGACTGTGACTGTTTTTATGTGGGACTAACTATGGGTAAAGTTTCTCTGAGAATTTGCCAGCATATTTTATGAAACAAACAGAGCCACACCAATTTATACAAGCAGATTACTTTATCTAGAAACTCTACAATTTTCAAGTTCCATGTTCTAAAATCCATTTCACAAAGAGATTCATTGCCAGACTCCCACAACTTTCTAGGAAAAAGAGACGTACACTGGCAGATTTTACTGGATTCCTATAACCCTCTGAATTATAGGATCATTCATTCATTAAATGTTTACTAAAACGCAGGAAATTCTCACATCAGAAATACTATAACAGACTAGAATTTAATATAGTTTAAAACTTTGGCAGGAAGGGACATATTTTAAAAGCAGTTCTTGCACAAGTATACAATCCTTTATAGCTCCTAAAAAACTGGTCCATTCCATAGTTTGAGGAGGGTTATGAACATTCTTTCTTTCCTTTTCTGTTTTTCTTTACTTCATGTCTTGGTAGTCTGAAAATAAACACACAGGATTGTTAAGGGCAATAAATATACTGACATGCAGTAATGAACAGATCCATTGTATTAACAGAGTATTATTGTGTGCTGTTTAGCTAGCATTATACTTAGCTTTCCTTTACTGATTGTAAGTATATTAATGTTTCCAGTTATCATTAACAGCAGAGTCACAAGATGCAGCTTCACTATGGCATTTAACAATCCAGGTTTCTTAACATCCAGACAAATGTGCTTCTTAGCCCTGCCTTGGTATACATGCATATCCATATATTTCAGTGTATATATATATATATATATATATATATATATATATATATATATATGTGTGTGTGTGTGTGTGTGTGTGTGTGTGTGTGTGTGTGTGTATGTGTATGTGTGTGTGTGTGTGTGTGTGTGTGTGTATGTGTGTGTGTGTGTGTGTGTGTGTGTGTGTATATATATATATATATATATATATATATATATATATATATATATATGTATGTATTCACTTCATAGTATCGAAATACTGAATTATCTAAATTCAGTATCACGAAACTATAAAGTCGAATCCCCTAAACACCGAACATACACAAATTGCACAACATGCATGCATGCACAACACTCCAAAACACACACAACCCAGCATCACATTTTCCACAGCCCCTCTGCACAAACACACATCACATTCACACAAACACCAGCACTCCCAACACTAACACATTCACACTGCACAACACCTACCCTAACCCACACCTCAAACATCCCAACACACTCAAACACATACAAACCCTCCCCAAAACCCCAAAAACAGTACACTTACCTAACGTGCTATCTGTACCGTGGGTTAGACATAATCCATTTGACACTTCCGGGTTCGCGGTTTCTGTCCATTCGACTTTACAGGCTCGAAATTCTAAAATTCGATATTTTAGCATTTTGAGCATGTAAAGTGAACATATATATATATGTTTACTATCAAAATGTGGAATATGGAATGTTTTCAGATGGAAACTCGAAACACGGATGTTCGAATTACCATCTTGCCGAACATCCCCATGTGCGAAAGTTTAAATCAACGAATGCACAGTGCATTCGCTGATAGAAACTCGAAGTTCTATACATAGATCGCAGTACAATGCGGTGTGGAAACTTCATCCCGTTCCTCACTGTGGTGCTCTCTCGGAGTTGGAATATATAGTTAGCAAGGGGGGTGGGGGTGCAGGGGGGCTTGATCCCCTGAAAAATGTGATGTTAGGTATAGGGGTTTCCTTTACCTGTGCTCCTATATGGACCTCACACCATCTGTTTGGCAACAATGTCGAATCTGCTGAATTCGTTCAGCTGATTCAACATTGTGCCGTTTTGTAAATTTGACTTTCGGTCCGTTATTTCAGGTTTATGAATGGAAATTATTTTAAATTTCAACATTTTAACAGTAAACTATATATATATATATATATATATATATATATATATATATATATATATATATATATATAGATCTAGGACTTTTGAACGAAAGTTCAAAAGCCCGAATCCATTACCACCGAACACACTTTAACGAAAGCACTTTCATCAAAAAAGCGCTTTCGTTAAAGTATGTAAAAAAAAAAAACACAAAATCTACTTGAATGCAGTGGGGCAAGCCCCCATGAACCCCACTCCAGGGTCACAATACAGTGGGAAAAAGGGAATTTTCCCTTATAGCACCGTAGTACAACAAGAGTAACAAGCATACTTATGCGAAAGTGCTGCTTCGGTGAACAGCACTTTCGTGCAAGTATGCTCACCAAATTGGGATTCGGTGAAAGATGCAGTCGAGCATCTGCACGGATCCCATATATATATATATATATATATATATATATATATATATATATATATATGTATATACACACACACACACACACACATATATATATATATATATATATATATATATATATATATATATATATAGATATAGATATATATATATACGTATGTACACATCAATGTATACATATATATGTATATGGGTATACTGAATATAGCTGAAACATCCAAATGTTGACTGTCAATACATCGACAATGCGAATGTCGACACACTACTACACATGCGTAAAGCAAAATTAAATTAAAAGGAAACAACAAATTTTATTTTTTTTTGCAGGTGGATAAGCCCCCCTGCACCCTCATGTGTGGGGCTATGTCCCTACACTCCCCTGCTAATTATGCGTATATACTAACTCTGAGATCAGACAATATTGGGGAAGGACGTATTTCCCAACCCTGAGAATTGTGCCGTCTCACACACGATTAGTTGACTAAATTTTGTCAGCTAAACAGATGTTGATCAAATTAGTGTCGACAAAATTCAGTGCTCCTACATCTACATGTCTGTCTGTCTATATCTCTATTTATGTAAGCTAAAAAAACATGGCACCAGAGACAAATAGGCATATAATATTGGATGCAGTTGACAACCTGCCTGATTAACTTTTTATTGATAGGTTCTCTGTAATTCACAACTAAAGATGGGGGACAGGAGTTAATGGCACATTACAGGATGGGCATTTTGTCAGGACAGTGATAGAGTTGGCTTTTTACTCTGCTTATTATTTACATTTTTTAGTTCATAATGGATCAGCCCACCAGCCCAGTTAACAAATGGAAAATAAATAAATGCAATATTTTGTAGAGTTGAACCATTATATCTGGGAAATGAATAGGTAAAGTTGCAAAGATCTGGCCTACCCCTGCATAATTAAAAATGAAAACATTTGGCATGGTTGTAGTGAGAGATACGCTGATGAGGTATAATGGATCACACACACCAGTAAGGGCAGAGCTGCTACAACAGAAGATGTAGAAGGGATGGCACTATATATATTTCTAATACTTCATCTGAAAGGGATACTGAGGATTGAACATGACTGCTTTTGACATCACACATCAATGCATGGAATATATGTGATTGCACAGCAATATGGTCCCATAATAAACAAAGGGCCATGGCAACTTGAATCACTCACAACAACCTTAATGTGTGGCAGTATCTCTGCAACCTTTCCTCGCTTTACCTTTGTCAGTGACAGTGTTTCACTGCTGTGTTTGCCCAGTTTTCCACAATTATTGTTATGGCACTCTGTATTCATCTGGTCCCCATGCATAATGTAATGTGCAGGGTCTCCCTGAAACTAACTAAAGTCAAAGTCAAAGTAAACTTTATTATTGATAAGATATACACAGCAGTGCATGCAAGCTGAATGAAATTTCGTTGCTTTGGGCCCGTGCAAGACATAACAATGACCACATAGTTTGAATGACACAAGACTAATGCACACACAGTAATAATTAAAATATTAACAACACAAATTACCACAATTGGACAGGAAGACATTAGACAATATTACAGTAGTAGGTATTGCAAGACTATGACTTCACATTGTGATTGCTTAGAAAATTGCACTACCTTCAGAAAGAGCACATATGCATGCTCAAAGGCATTTTGTAACACTACCAATGTCTGTATTTAAACTGCTGTTCTAGTTTTTGTGTTGTTATCTTGGATGAGTGCATTTGCCAGAATCATAAGAATAATTGTATTTTTAAAATACTGATTATATCACCATTCACCTGCCAACAGTGTCTTTACAAGACATATAGAAATAATATTAATGCTTCCTTCTTCATCTGAGCTGTCAGAGCTTTGCTGTGGTTACACATGGCCTACATTGGAATTTTTGCTATAGACATTCAAGCATTTCCTGACTTCCTGAAACAGGATGAGGTAAGTCCCTCATATAATGTAAAGCACCTTCATGTGTACCGCAATGGGAGACCACAGTGACACTATGCAGTGGTTTTTAAGTTACATACAGACCGCACTTCCAAACTACAAAATGCTGCATCAGTTTACATAGAATAAAGGCAGCTGTAAAATATATCAATGCCACCCATTTATGTTTGTTTTAGAGCATTAAAACTAAATCCTAGTAGCACTTTTCAGCATATGGAATAGTGCTTAAAAGTTTTCAGGGTAAATTTTGAAGTATTGATTGAATATAGTTTGTTTGTGTCATTCGGCTTTTCCCGGTTAGGGGTCGCCACAGTGGAACTCCGGTCCGCTAATGATTGGCAGAAGATTTTTACATGCTGAGTTGCCAGCCCTGACGCACAACCTTCAATGAAGGTATGCCCATCCACGCATGTCTCCACACAGAAGACGATCTAGCTGAGAATCGAACAGGACGTCTTACTGTGAGTCGACAACGCTACCACAGCACCACCACCACAGTACATTGATTGAATATAGTACAATCTCTTATTTGCAAATGTGATCTAGACTGCATTTAGAAATAGTTATGAACAACAGCATGCTAAAACTAGCAAAATAAAGCAAAAAAAAAAAGCACAAATCAAAGTCCAGTTAACTGTAACAGGCATCCAGTTATTACAAGTAAGAGGCTAGTAATGCAGTTATTACAAGTAAGGGGCTAGTATTGGGAGTGACAGTTGAGCTTCTCTGTGCTATTGCCCAATGAGTTATTACAAATGCTAAAGCAAAATCCTATGTTCTACTTAGTCATATTAGAGACTTGGTCTTCAGATTTCAGGGTAACAGAACAAACTGCAGCAAATCGCAATTACAAGATTGCTTTAAAAATCAGTTATAGAAACAAAAACAAGTCAGACATCCTGACCCTGTAGCTAGTGAAAAGAAGAAACAGATAACAGTGGGGAAGGGTGATCCGAGGATGTTCAGAGGAAATCCATTATGGGACTTCAGTTGCGGAAACTGTTAACCACAGGAAGAAAGGATGATGATTTATACTAATGGCACATTCCTGTTGTAGAATTTTCTCTGCATTCAAAAGACAGGCAGTGCATAGATTATCAGATGATACAGATATGCTGGCAGTTACTAGTTTATGCAGCAATGTGATAAAAAGAGACTAGCAGTAGAGTTTTCAGAACAGAGAAAAGGTCAGAAGGGCATATAGCTTGCGGTTTAATTAAAGGTCTGAGGTTAGTATCAAGCATGGTAAGGAGTACACCTTAGTGGGTAAAGAACTGCTCAGCAAAACTGAGGAACTGGGTTTGAATCCTTTTAGCCCCTATTTGCCATGTGATTTTGAGCGAGTCACTTCAATGCTTTTTGTCCTAGTTTACCTCCTGATAAAAAAACAAACAAACAAACAAAAAACAAAAAACAAAACAAAACAACAAAAGCCCACATAGACTGCCGAGAGATGTAGAACTACTTTTTATCAACATTTAAATAGCAGAACTTTACTTTTGCTTTCTTTTCCCAAAATTCAATAGTAGAGAATAGCTAGAGCTGGTCTTATGCTGGAAAAGAGATTAAGGGCAACTGCTTTAGGACCTGAGGTGAAATGGCAGACTGTAAATGTGTACTGCCTCCCTGTTTGAAGATGTAAAATGTCAGCAGTGGGTGTCAGCGTACTGCAGGAAACATGAAAACTGCACAGAGAGGAAAAATTAGAAATCAGTGTATTTGTGTGTGGCTGGGAAGAATATGTTAGGTGAAATTGCTGAGCTGTGATACACATAGTCAGGCTGATTCAGAGACGTGGTAAAATTTGCAGTATCATATGTAAATGACTATGTAAAGATATGGAATTAGAAACATTATGGAAATGAGGCCAGTTACAAATGAAATGAGGGTAAACAACATGGCAAGTGAGTCAGACTTGTATAACAATTATGTGAGGAATCATGTTGGATAGCCAATTTATACACTGTCATTTCTTAATAATCAGAGATAGAGACCATGCTAAGATGCTAGTAGTAGCATCCGCATTAACTGAGCAGTATATGTTAGGGGCCATTTTCCCAACAAGTGTCCATAATGGTGTGTATTGTTACCATCCACATTGCACATAGATCCAAGCATGTCTAACATACCATCACATCCACTACAGGGACAAAGTTGAATTCTGTCATGTGGCTAGAGACATCACACATGCCTAGGTTCCTACAGTAGCATACTGCAGTATGCTCAGAGACTTGCAGCAAAATATGTGCTGTCTATGCAATGCTACACAACACAGTGGTATACAGACAGCTTCAGCAGGCGATTACCATACCCTATGGCTCTGGCAAAAAGGCAGCATCTGGTCTACAACTATGGTTCAGACGATGCACAATGTTTGTTTGTGTCTTTCGGCATTTCCCGGTTAGGGGTCGCCACAGCGGAACTCCGGTCCGCTAATGATTGGCAGTTGATTTTTACGTACCGGCTTGCCAGGCCTGACGCACAACCTTCAACGAAGGTACGCCCATTCACGCATGTCTCCACGCAGAAGACGCTCTAGCTGAGAATCGAATCAGACAGCGTCTTACTGTGAGGCAACAACACTACCACAGCACCACCACCGCGGATATGGTCCAGGTCCAGACGATGCATAATGAAGATTAAAATTGAGGCATACAATGCTACACCAAGACTATGCTGTACAGTGCATTGACTGGTCATGCTGTACATCAGACATTACCTAACCCATGTAACACAGCAGTGACAGCAGGGCACTGTTGTGATTATTTGCAAATGCGGGGTGAGACATACTGACAAGAATCACCAGCAGGCATACTGGTGGAAGGAGAGGAACTGAGGATGTGGAAGGGAATGTGTGACAAGGCTGGGTTAAGTGAACACCTTGAGCTAATAATTCTTATAAAATATGACAACAGCAGCTCTGGTAAAAACTAAATCTACATTCACCACTGAAAGATTTAAGGTGATGAGATGACAGTACAGTAGATAATGCAACAATAAGGCCATCACCTATGAAAATGTAAAATGGTATTAAAAATGGCATTAAAAAGCAATAATTAGTAGAAATAAACACAATAATCTAACCTACATCTTCAATTTCACCCTCTTTCTAATATGCTAGTGGTCTGCTATCAACTTTATTTCAATTATCTTTTTTTCTGCACTTGCCACATCCCTAAGTTCATTCCAGTCGACTAGGAACAATAATTAATGATTCCAAAATTATATGCAACATTCCACAAATGCTTGATCAGTCTCCCTTATAATAAAAGGTATAATAATTACTTTCCCTGAGTTCACATCCTCCATTGTGCAATAGGTTCATAGGTAGGTACTGGGCTATCTGCCCGAAGGCATATATTAGCCCAGCCACATTGTGCGGTATTCACCGCCCCTTTGGTTAGTTCCCTAGGCCCTTGATCTAGCAGCTAGTACCCTTGGCCCCTATCTAGTAGAGCTGTTGGTATAATCCTGGTGTGAACTTTGTGTTACCCATCCACTCGTTAAGGTTCCTCTTGAAGAGTGATAGTGAGGGGCTCTGTCTTATGTAGATCGGGACCTTGTTCCATAGCAAGGGAAGTCTTTGCGAAGGGAATCTATCCCTCCCAGCATGTTCTATTCATTGTTGTGCTAAGGTTTATATCCCTAGAGTGTGTAGCTCGAGTAGATTTGGTTTTGCTAAGATGGAGCATGTTCAACAGTTCTCAGTTGGACATGGCTCTGTATGTTAGACAGAGATTGCCTCGGAGAAGGCGGTATGCAACAGAGAAAAGCCTTAGTTTTTTCAATCGTGCTGCATAGGGCAACTGTTTGAGGCCAGTAATCCTCTTAGTGAGGTACCTCTGTGGTCTCTCCAGCTGCTGGAGATGTCTAGCCAGGTACATTCCAATTGGTGCATTGTACTCAATAACAGGTCTGATGAGGGAAGAGTAGAGGGGCACCACTACATCCTTAGATCTTGATGCGAACCCTTTCGTGATCAGATGCGTCACATAGAAGGATTTTCTAACCACCTTGGCAACATGGTTATCAAAGGAAAGCTGACTATCTACTTGGGTCCCTAGATCCCTTATCACTTCTTCAGATTTCAGGGGGTTACCTCCTATGTGGTAGTTCGTGGGTACTCTGTTTTTTCCAAAGGTGATTACTATGAATTTTTTAGCATTTAGCTTGAGACCATGGCTTTGGCACTATGCATCAGTCTCATTAAGACCCTTCTGGAGGATATCCATGTCGGCCGGAGACTCTATTATAGCACCCAGTTTGCAGTCGTCTGCAAACTTGGTCAGCCACAGCCCTTCAGTGCTTGCCTGTACTTCTGAGAAGTATATGCCAAACAGGAGAGGCCCCAGGACAGAGCCCTGAGGCACACTGCTCGTTACTGGTCTGGGTTCGGACATAGATCCCGCTACTCTTACTTTGTGGGATCTGTCTGAGAGCCAGTTTGTGATCCATCTTGTGACGTAAGGGTTTATGCCCAGGTTGATGAGTTTATCAATAATACCCGAATGGGGAATGGTGTCAAATGCTTTAGCAAGGTCAAGGTAAGCTGTGTGTACCTCCTTTCCCTTATCTATAGCCTGAGTAACTGTCTCAAAGAAGTCCACCAGGTTCAGGAGGCATGATCTGCCCTTGACAAATCCGAACTGTGTGGGGTCAAGTGTTTGGAGGTTCCCAGTCTCTCCATTTATGAGTTCCATAATGATTCGCTCCATTGCCTTACAGATCAGACTGGTCAGGCTTATTGGTCAGTAGTTCCCAGGGTCAGTTGTGGGCCCACCCTTGTGCAGTGGAACCACCGTTGCTGTGTGCCATTCTATGGGCACATATCTTGTCGAGAGGCTGAGAGTGAACAGGGTATTCAGATGCGGGGTTAATTCATTTTGGAGCTCACGTATGACACATCCCAGGACACCATCCGGTCCCATGGAGGCAGTATTTTTAGCTTTAGATAGAGCCTTATTAACTAACGTATTAGTAATAATTGGAGTTACACAATCCCCTGGAATAGTAATAGGCCCTGTAGGTGGTGGTGGGGGAGGAATTTGCACTGAACCTGTCAGCCAAGATGTTGGCAATGTCAGTGGGGTCAGTGTATTTTGTTCCATTTTGTACTAGCTCAGAACAGACCTGAGCATTACCATTTAGGTTTTTGACGTAACCATAGAAGGCCTTATGGTTATCCTTGGCATCTTTGGCAACTTTCTTTTTGAAATTGGCTTTAGTTGACTTGATGAGGGCCCTCAATTTCTTACTAATGCTGATCAGGGATGATTTCTCTACTTGAGATTTAGCCTTTTTTTGTATAATTCTCCTCCTTTTATTGCATAGTTTACTTATGGCCGGCATCCACCACACTGGTTTCTTCTTGCTTGAGGAAGGAGTCTTGGTTTTATTTGGGATAGCATGGTCCATGCAATCCTGAAGATGCATATAGAGTGCCTTGGTGTAGGATTCTGCATCCTGGATATCATTAACCTTCTGCAAGGGAATAGTGAAGCTTTCCACTTTGGATGCAAGTAGTTTGAAGTTTGCTTTGGAAAGGTTTTTTTACAATGGTTTCTTTGACTGGGGGAGGTGGAGGGGTGAGGATGTCCAGGGTTATCAGTTTGTGGTCTGATCTGACCAGAAAGGGAGTGATAACGGGTGTGGTACAATGGGCACCCATATTTGTGATGACTAAATCCAATATGTTGTCCCCTCTAGTGGGAGAACATACCAGTTGTTCAAGGGCATTTGAATTTATAAATTCTATGAACTGCTGGGCATAGGAGTTACAACTTTGGTAGTTCGCCCAGTCTATACCAGGGTAGTTGAAATCACTCAAAATTATGGTGTTGGGTAGGACCTTTATATTTTCCAATGCCTCAAGGAATGCTGAGTGAGCATCTTGGGACATGGTGGGTGATCTATAACAGGCTACGACTTGAAATGTGGTTTTGCCTGCTGATAGTTGCGCATGGATGATCTCTGGGGCGTCATGCTGCGCCACTAACCTGGAGATGTGGGTATCCTTGATGAATATGGATACACCTCTGCCCTTTGTACTGCAATCCAGTAACTGAGGCCAGAAGGTATGATATGAATTGTAACCTGGTAGTGCTGGGGTGCTCTTTGGAGCCTTGAACCAGGTTTCCGTCACTGCACAAACATCGATTTTCTCCATACTGAGGAGTGCCTCGAGTGCATGCATTTTGAGGTTGAGACTTCTGGCATTGAGTAGCATTACCCTTAGTTTTTGGTTACCTGTGCTGGTTACGGTGGTTGGTTTGGCCTTTGAGCCTTGCCTAAAAAAGATCTTACCAAACATAGTCACTCTTGCATCTTTTTCCTCATCAATATTGTCTACATTTCCCCAGAGTCAATAGTTTACTTCTGGATTCATCCTCATAAGAATGCACTTCTTTATAGTTTATCTTTGTTATTATCTGCTGGTAAACTATGCTGACTTTAGGAGACTTTGCTGTTGGCTTACTTTATGTCCCTGTCTACAGCACAACTCTTTGTATGCCCAGACAAACAGTGTACTCTGCTTTTTACCCCTGCTTTCAGACATACGGCCTATAACTGTGCCTGACAGTACTGGCCACAAAATGTCTTCAATACTGTGCTCTTTTCTGGTTACTGTGTTCTCATTAGATAGGTATTATCTGATTCCTGTCTGCAAAGCAGTTTTAGGCACATCTTAACTATGTAGGGTCCTACCTCAGAGATTCACATCTTCCTTACTAGCATCCTGTGTGGTTTAGTTTCAGAGGCCTTATTGAACATTCACTATATTCTCCTTGTTTATTTCAGCATTGGACCATTTGTAGAACTGAACCAGGAATGACTGGGAAGATATCTGTTGTGTGAAAACTACACTACTAGTAATGTGACAGGTGATAAGTGTAAAGGAATTTGACCAAGTTATCTTGTGGGATTGTTCCATTAGTTTCTCGGGGAAGGAAGTGACCAATTGCTTATTCCATGTCTCCTTCCTATACCGCCCTCTAACTTTGTGCAACAGCATAACCATTACTAGCATCCTTACCCATGCTCTTGTGGCACCATGAAAGGCAAAGAAAGTTTGTACAGCTTCATCAAAGGACAACCAGGTACCTGTATTAGGCCTCTTGGCACACTTTGTGGCACTATCTCATTTCTAAGTGCTTACTGGTCAGTAACTGGTCAGTAAGTCATCCTCCTTCCCAAAAAGGCACGGAGGATGTATTTAGTCCTAATTCAGGATGAATCTTCCTGAACTACTAACTGTAAGTAAAATATTTTTCTCATCTGTACTTATACCCACTTGTGAACGCTTTCTCAGAATCTGCATTTAGTTTATTTTACATATTTTATTTTACATACTTATATGCCAATTTCCTAGTCTTACAATAGGTCTCTGTACAAATACTTCCAATTATCTCACTTATAATCTACTCTATTTTTCCATATGGTTCCCTTCCCTTGTAACTGTAGCCAAAGAAATCACTTGCATCTTCTAGTGTATTTCCAGGTATTCTTTCTCTCAGTAAAGTCTCTTGTTAGTTTTCTGCACTCCCAGATTAATACATCCTCTCATGCCTGCCTTCAGCCTTTGGAATCATATTCCTTCTCATCCTGATATATCGCTTCTTCCTTTCCTGATAAACTTATCAAACCTGCCTTCTCAGAGTAAAACAAATATGACTAAAGGGCTTAAACAAAACCTAACATAAACAGCCTGTCAGACAAGTAGCACTGACTGCATATTGCTTTTATAGA